>NC_061117.1:69405340-69591809 GCF_002878395.1 Capsicum annuum
TATATATCTTCTATTGACGTATATATTTAACGTATATATGTGTGTATGTTTTATAAATTGATGTATAACTATGTATACAGTGTGTGTATATATTGTAGTATATATATATATTGTAGTATATTTTATTTAATGTTGTACATAGATATTGAATGATATGTATATATGTCTATATCTTCTATAGACCTATATATTTAACGTATACATGTATATATGTTTTATAAATTAGTATATTACTATATATATAGTGTGTGTATATGTTGTAGTATATATATATTGTAGTATATTTTATTTAAAGTAGTACGTATATATTGAATGGTACGTATATATGTGTATATATCTTCTATAGACGTATATATTTAACGTATACATGTGTACGTGTTTTATAAATTAGTGTATAACTATATATATAGTGTGTGTGTGTATATATTGTAGTATATATATTGTATTATATTTTATTTAAAGAAGTACGTATATATTGAATGGTACGTATATATGTATATATATCTTCTATAAACGTATATATTTAACATATACATGTGTATATGTTTTATAAATTAGTATATAACTATATATATAGTGTGTGTATATATTGTAGTATATATTTATATTGCAGTATATGTTTTATTTAAAGTAGTACATATATATTGAATGGTGCGTATATATGTGTATATATTTTCATAGACGTATATATTTATCGTATACATGTGTATATATTTTATAAATTAGTGTATAACTATATATATATATTGTAGTATATGTTTTATTTAAAGTAGTACGTATAGTCGTATATATTGAATGTTATGTATATATGTCTAATTGTGTATATGTGTATATATATTTTAAATTCTAATGTAGTACATACTATATATATAGTGTATATATATTATTTAACGTATTTAAAATGTATATAGGTGGGTATATATAGTGTATATTGGAAATTTTTTTTGGTTTTTGACCGGGTTTGACCGAATTTTTAACCTGGTTTGACCGGGTTTAGGCGAGTTTGACCCGGTTGGGCTAAGTGGGCCGGTTCAGGCTTGTTTTTAAAATTTTTACTATTGAACCCGACCCCGGCCCGACCCACTTAACTACAACCCGTACCGGCCCACAACACAGCTAAACTTAAAGGGCCGGTTCCGGGTTGACCCGACTCGGCCCACTTAACACCCTTAATACCACGACACCTTCCCTTAAATACGTCGTGTCAACACGTCCATCACCAATGCAAAAAGGAACGGATTAAGAGTCGAACCCTAGTGCAACCCTGTCACGACTGAAAAATGCTCTGAGTCCCCTCCCGTCGTTCTCACCTGAGTCTTTCCTCCATCGTACATGTCCTTAATAGCTCTGATGTATACTACTAAGACCCCTCTTGCCTTTAGGCATCTCCAAAGAACCTCCCTAGGGACTTTGTCATACATCTTCTCCAAGTCGATGAACACCATGTGCAAATCCCGTCTCCTTTTCTTATACTGCTCCACCAATCTCCTCACCAGATGGATTGTCTTTGTCCTCGAGCGACCATGCATAAAACTAAACTGATTCTTGAAAATGGACACGATCTTCCTCAATCTCCGCTCCACCACCCTCTCCTAAATCTTCATAGGATGGCTCAGCAACTTGATACCCCTATAGTTGGTGTAACTCTGAATGTCACCCCTTTTTTTATATAACGAAATCATCGTACTCCACCTCCAAGATTCAGGCATTCTTTCCGTCTTGAAAATGCTGTTAAATAAATCCGTCAGCCACCTTAAGCCTGCCCTACCCATAAACTTCTAAAAAATCTATCGAAATCTCATCAGGCCACGTCGCCCTTTCTCTCCGCATTGTACGAATAACTTCTCTGACCTCCTCAACCTTAAAACATCTACAATAACTGAATTCACGACTCTCGTCCAAGTGCTCCAGCTCTCCTAACTCAATGCCTCTGTCCCCCTCTTTGTTCAAAACCTATGAAAATACTCCTGCCATCTCTTCTTAATGTGGACATCCTCCACCAAAACTCTACCATCTTCTCCCTTAATGCACTTTACTTGGTCGAGGTCCTGACCCTTCCGTTCCCTAGCCTTAGAAAGCCTATACAACCTCTTTTCCTCATCTTTCTCCTCTATCCCCGCATACAAGCTCTCAAACGTCGCTGTCTTAGCCGTCGTAACTGCTAGCTTAGCCTCCTTTCTTGCTACTTTGTAGACCTCCCTATTCACCCTCTTCTCCTCTACATCTTTAATCTTAATCAAATTAACATACGCCCCCTTCTTAATCTCTACTTTCTTCTTAACTTCTTCATTCCACCACCAGTCCCCCTTATGTCATCCTGCCCGACCCCTCGAAACACCCAACACTTCTCTAGCAGTCTCCGATGCAACTGGCAGCCTTATCCCACATAGAATCCACGTCCCCCCCTACAATCCCACACCCCCAAACTCACCACTTTCTCCTCTATCTCCAGCGCACTATCTGGCGTCAAGACACCCCACCGAATTCTAGGCCGACCCTCCCAGGCCCTTCTCTTCTTGCTCTTCTTAATAATCAAGTCCATCACCAGAAGCCTGTGCTGAGTCGAAAGATGCTCACTCAGAATGACTTTACAGTCCCTACATAAAACCCTATCCCCCTTCCTTAGCAACAGAAAGTCAATATGAGTCTTGGCTATCGCGCTTCGGAAGGTAATCAGGTGATCCTCCTTTGAACTATGGTAAAAACTTTTAATATTAAGAAATTTAATATTGAGGTAAGGATTTATGTCAAAAGTCTCTACCTATAATAAATTTATATAATTTGGTGTAAACACTCTATGATAGTAAATATTTATAGTCTAAAAATAGCTTGAAAACACGTATCAAGTTATTAAACTTCTCACTTTGAGAAAGGATGCAAATTTGGATAATCTTAATTCCATGTAAAAAAAGAATCAAATATTTTAATTTGTCATGAAGATGAATATCGCTTTAATTTTACTTGTCGAGAGAATAGTTTCTATACTAGGATATAAATATATAACATGTGATATTAATGCACTTTCTACGTAGAGCTAATCTGCATCTTTATAATGAGTATTTTGGGACAGACGTGCAACATTTATCTTTTTTGCTTTTATTAAAAATCTCTATTTTAGACAGAATCATTTTTTACTATTTTTCTTTAATTATTACATTTTTAAATTAAGAACTTTTAAAATTAAAATAAAATATACGAAAAAATAAATATATGATTCCTAAATATATAGAAAAAGAACTTCTAATACACCGTAAAAATAAATTTAGCATTGATAGGGTTTTTTCTCCTTATGACGTGAATATATAGGTAGGCAAATTAATTTTCTTAGAACTCAAAACGTTAATCTATCAATATTACACAGATGTGTACCACTTTATACGTGAATCATTAGTCTATATCTAAATCTATAATCTATATTTATAATTTATAATCTATATTTAAGAGCATCTGCTTTAGACAAAGTCATCTTTTCATTATTTTTCTAATATTTAATATTTAAAAATTAATTAAATATTTATAGTAAACCTTTCCTTATTAGAAATCATCAAATTTAATGACAACTAATACATTTTTTAAATAGTTTAAAAATTCTAAATCAACAAAAGTTGGTTTTAAGAAGATTTGAAAAATATAAAAATAAATATGAAAGCATTAGAATAAGAAAAATATAAGAAGTACCAAATTTTTAAAAGTTTTAAGTAAGTAATCAAAGGTTTTCTAAAGATTTAGCTTAAAAATAAGAAAAGATTTTAAATATATAAAAACAAATTGTACTACAAATATGGTTTAAATTGCTGCGTCTTTCTTAGCCTCCAGCATCAAGGAAAAAAGGTATTGCATGACATACACAAAAATGACGATCTATTAACCTCTTGAAACTTCTGATGACAATATATATATGTGCTCACAATAAAATATATATTATATTAAAGTGTGAAGGATCTTTGAAAAGTGATTTAATATTTTTTTTACTTTATTGAAAATCTTCGCAATAGATAAAATCATCTAATTTTAAATAATCAAATGTTACACGTGCGGCTAAACTAGTTATTAGAATAAGAGGAATGACAAGAGAAGCTGACCGTCAACATGCCTGCTTCAGCTGCTTGCTCCATGATTTTACTATATCATTCTTAATTAGTTATTATAAGTTATTTATGTATTAAAAATTAGTAATATTTAATAAAAAATAAAATAGACATTTATGACATGTCTGTTTCAACTGCTTCAATCGTAATTTTATTAAATAATATACCATTAATTAATTATTATAAGTTATCTAAGTATTATAAAAATAATAATATTTAATAAAAAATATAAAAGATAGATATATAATGATAAATTAACTCTTGATGTTTTAAATTAACTTGATGTTTTATATGAGATTCACTTAAATTTTTGTCACAAGTATTTTAATAGTAATTTTGCTATATCAATTCTAATTAGTTGGTGTGAGTCATTTAAGATATGTCGGTTTCGCTACTTCAATCGTGATTTTACTATATCACTCCCTAATTAATTATTTAAAAGATATAATTGACTATCAATGTCGCAATGTTTGGACAAGGAGAGTAATATTTATTATTTGACAATTATCTAAAAAGTATTATAAATTACAATAGTTAATAGTTTAAAATATCTAAAAATAATTAGTCTGTTATATATTTCAAAAAAATACGTGTCTGGGCTTTGAACATGTTCATGTTTCCATAAAACATGCTATAAATTACAATAACTAACAACTTAAAAAATTTAAAAGATATAAAATATTTAGTTGACTCTTGAAATTATATCAGTGTCACTTAAATTGGAAAATAAAAAAAGTATTACAAATCGCAATAATTAAAAAATTAACTTTTTTAAAAATATAATTGACAATCAATGCTACAAAGATTTGGATAGGGAGAGTAACGTATATTATTTGAAAATTATATAAAAAAATTATAAATTACAATAGTTAATAACTTAAAATCTAAAAATCTAAATTCTATTTGTGTCGCATAAATTGAGATAAAAAAAATAACATATACTGAGCCTGTGTTATCTGAAAAACAGTAATAGAGGCTCATCAAATTTTCTTTTTCATACTCTTTATTAATTTATATATTTGTAGAGTTTAATTTTGACCGTGAATCAAACTTTTGAAACAAAATTATATATTTGAATAATAAATTACTATAATTGATAATTTAAAATATTTTAAGAATATCTATAAAATTACTCTAAAAAATAAGTTTATTTAAATTTTAAAATTCAAAAGATATCACATGTATTGATATGATTATTATTATAATATTAATATAAAATAGATGTTGGGCTCGTGCATTGCACGAGCTTATCCTAACTAATATCTATTATAAAATGTTAAATATAGAGTCCATTTGGATAAGATTTAAAAATAGCTTTTTACCTTAAGTGATTAAAAACTTAAAATAAGTGTTTATAAATTAAGTAGTTAAGTGTCTCGATAGAAGTGTCGAAATTGAAAAAAAAAGTTGTTGATGTGTTGGTAAGCAAGTGATGTTAAGTACTTTTTTGTTGTCAAAATGGCTTACATGTTCTTAAAGTTGTTAACACCATAAATAAAGTGAATTATTTAGAATTTTTTATTTTAATAATTTTAAAATAATTTCTATTTAAATGCACTTTCAACGTAAAGTGATTATGTGAGATCAATTTATAAATATAAGTTACTTTTTTATTTTTAAATGTTAAAAGATAAAAATTTTAGGATATCTTTTATAAAAAAAATAGTATTATATGGTAATATTGCAAGCTTGGATCGATTTGACTATGTCAAAAAATATGTAAACCTTCAATGTAATGACGGATTCGCTGAAAATAAAGGAGAAAGATGAAAAGGAAATTGGAGGGGAGAGATGAAGAGAAACAACAAAGAGAAAAAGAAAGAAAAACTATATATTTAAGGGTTATAAGTTCAGGATATTATTGAAATTGGTGGAAAATATAAATGATAAAAAAGTAAATATTTTGGTCAAATCCAAAAAAATTTTAATCTAAAAAATAAAAAACTGGGGGTATCTAGCTTCTTTGTTTTTGTTTCTTTTTTAAATCAGTTTTTAGCTTTTTTAAAACACTTTTAATTTTACCAAACACCTAAAAAAATTAAAAAAAAAGATTAAAAAATAATTTAACCAGATTTTAAACCTATCCAAATGAGTTCATAGTTATGTTTTAGAATTATTTCAAAATATCGTTATAAAGTATAATTATGGAGTATAATCAGTTTTATTACGGTAAAAAAGTTTAACTACTTTGGGTCCTAATCAATTTGAATTCCGGCAACATGAGAATTATTAGAAGAGAAAGTGGTCCTTATCTGAAAGTTTTATTCTTATAATCAGAAGGAAATGACTCAAATATGTCATCGACCTATTAGATATGACTCATCTATGTCCTTAGTTATAAGTTTGACTCATCTATGCCATTGATTTTAAAAGTTTGGTTTATCTATGTCATTGCCGTTACAAAAAGGTTCATTCATGCAACTATTTTACAATGATGGTTTTGTAAAATTATTTTTCAACATGGCCTTTTATTAAAAGTCCACATCACCAAATCTAAATCAACAAATATTACTTAAAATAAAAATTAGAAATTGAATCCATTAAAATAAAATTCGACATAATTAATGTGTCTTTCAATTTTTATTTTTAATGAGTCTAATCTTTATTTTAACGATGTGGATTGAATTTTTTAATGAGTCTGATTTTTAATTTTGATCCTAAGTAATATTGGTTGATTAGGATTTGGTGATGCGGACCTCTAATAAGAGGCCACTTAACAAAAATAATTTTACAAAATCACCGTCACAAATAATGGCACGTATGAACCTTTTGTAATGATAGTGATATAGATGAGCCAAACTTTTAAAAGCGGTGTCATAAATGAGCCAAACTTATAAGAATGACATAGATGAGTCATTTATAATAGTTCGATAACATATTTAAGCTTTTTCCCTGATCATAATCTAATTCTGAACTTATAATAACTATAGGAAAATTCTGACCACCATGACACAATTCCTGACTATTTTGCATATCACTGCTTTCACCCAACATGAATAATTACTTAGGCTTAAGTCGTCGGAGAGCTCTTAAAGTTAGGGGTGTGCATCGATCTGTTCAATTTGATTTTATATATTATCGGCTCGGTTTATCGATTTTCGGTTTTTAAATATGCTAAACCAATAATCAAACCAATAAGATGTTTTTTATTGGTTTTCGGTTTATCAGTTTTAGTCCTTAACGGTCGATTTTCAGTTTAACCGATACGAAAATACTCATAAAATAGAAATAGTAGTAACTAACATGAAAAAAAAATCGAATCTTAGTTGCAACAAAAAATCCTACATAATATGTTTTAATTTATAAGAATCTTCAAATTTGAACTAAATGTTGTTAGAAAAAATTAAGAGTTTGTATAATTGAAATAATAGATTTGTTAATTGGTAGAAATTAAAGAGAAATTAAGAGAAATATATAATAAGTCATATATATATATATATATATATATATATATATATATATATATATATATATATATATATTCTCATTGGGTTATCGGTTCACCCAATAACCTAATAAGAAAAAATCGAACCGAACCAATAACCCAATAATTTTTTTTTATAAAATCATTAACAAACTGTTAACCCAATAACCCAAAAGCAATAAACCAATAATATTTTTATCGGTTAGGTTTATTGATCGGTCTGATTTTTGCACACCCCTACTTAAAATTGTCTAGAAAGTTCACTTAGACACTTAAACTAAAACTAGTACCTACTGAACACTTAAATTACTGAAAATGTGTATCTATTAGGCACAAAATATTGATGTGATATTTTTTTTCTTACATTCCATAATCGCGTGAATAAAGGCCGGATAACATTTTTCTTTTGTTTTTTTTTTTTTTTGGTAACAACATTTTTCTTTTAATTTCTTGAAAAAGCTTACATCTTTCCCTCTTTTATCGACATTTGACACTAACAAATCACTAAACAATTATTTATTTATTTTTTAAAAATAATAATTTTTTAATCACAAAAGGAAGATTCACCCACGCCACCCTCTCCATCTGTTATTATCTTCTTCAATTCATTTTACTCTTTTTTCATTAACAAACCTCACTGCCTTTTTTTCACACCTCTATCTTTTTTCCTTTACTATTTTATTTTGTTCGTCTTTATAATCTTTGAATTAACTAATTTTCTTCGCTTTCTTCCTCTTTCAAATTTTGTCATTGCCCTGTCACCACCGTATTATTTCACCGTCGTTATTTTCATTCATGTTATTTGATATTAAAAAAATAATATTTTTTATCCATGATTTATGCTTAGCACTTGAATCTAAAAGAAGATAATTATGATTTACTCTAAAAAGAAAAAAATGAATTCACCATCGGAGTTATAACGGCTGACAATGGGAAGAAGAAAGAAAGAATTGAATGGTTGGCCTAGAAGAAAAGGAAGAGGCGGGGAGTAGAAGATGAGGTTAATGAGGTTTTCTTTCATTCTTTTTAGCTAATTGTTAATAGAATAATAAATTATTTTATTTTTAATTAAAAATTGATTTCTTAATTATTATTTTGATCTCATGTGTCACATGTTATTGCTTTATTTGTTGTCTTTTTGTGACACCAACGTGTGAGTATAATAAGTAATAAATTTTAAATTCATTATCATTTTGTATTTATTATGTATAAATTTTTTTTAAATTGAAGTGTTTGATAGAACTAAAGGTTTGTTAAGGTGTTTATGTGAATTTTTCGGATAATTTTACGGGCTTGGGATAATTTAAGCTAATTACTTATTTACTATATATTTCATTTGTTTTAATTTTTTGTCTTATTTTAACTATATAATTTTATAGTGTTAAATCTATCACATGAAAATTTAGAGTTTTAGACTTGCTAAAAAAGAGACAATCATTTTAAAATAGAAAAATAACATGTATGTCCGCAGAAGCAAACTACTTACAACTAAATGTAAACCATGCCCTATTTCCTTGTAGTTTTAATTATTTATCTCGTTTTTAATTCTTTTCTTCATTTCTTCTTCTTTTCTTTTTTTATTTGTGCTTCTTTTTTTTTTTTCTTTATATGCTTTTTTGTTCATTTATTTTTTTCTCAAATTATTTTATTCTTTATTTTCTTTTACACTATAATCTAATTTATACTCAATTTTAATTATACACTCCTTTTTTTTTTTTCTCTCGCTTATTTCTTTATTAATTTATTTTTTTCTCTACTTCTTTTATTTTTCTTTTAGTTCTTGCTTTTTTTCCTCGTTTTCCTCCTTTATTGGTTCATTTTATTTTACGTTTTTAATTTTTATATTTTCTCTTTGTTTTCAATTTCTTTATTTATTGTTTCTTTCCTTTCCTTTTCTCTTTTTTTTTTTTTCGTTTTTTTCCTTAAATCATAATATTTTTTATTTTCTCATCATAATCTAATCTCATAATTTTGTTCTTTTTTATTTCTATTTTTTATTTTATTTATTTCTTTTCTAAACAATTTCATTTGATCCCTTTTTCTTTTTTATTATTATTTTTTCATTTGCTTTAGTCAATAATGATCACCACAATATATCTATATATTGTAAGTCTGTCATGGTATCATTAATGTCTGCTTAAATTCTTCAATGAGACCTACATGATACCATTATATTATATCTATATATGGTGATTGTGTCATTGATGTTTGCTTCACCCCTTCAGTCAAACCTTCATAATACCATCACAATATATATATATATATATATATATATATATATATATATATACTGACATGGTATAATTTGGGCTTTTTTTAGTCCGTTATTTATATATATATATATATATATATATATGTATATATAAACATGAAAATTATTTGACCGAATGGCTATGGGGTGTCCGTTTCACCTTATACATTTCAAATTGACCTAAAAAATCAATAGCTTTTAGTTAAAAGTGGTTTTTCTTTAAAATAAAAATTCCAAAAATCAAATCTCAAAGTGAATAACGGATATCGAACCATGAAAAACAAATAGTACACCTTAGCTACTTAAAATTATAATGAACCAGAGCTCCATGAATACATACACACTAAAGAACTTTTATATTTATATTTATATTTATACTATATAGAAGCAAGAATCTTTATTTTCATTGTCCTCACGGATTTCATTGAAAAGTTCAGATAAAGTTTCAGTTTTGTATCTTATACGTGTACCATGGTGATGCTGTTGTTGACTTTTCAACTAGCATATTTTCATTTTCTTTTTCACTCCTTAGCTCTTATACTTGGTGTGTTGTGAAAGCATCTATTTTTTATTTTTGGTAAAGTGTATTTTTTTACTGAATTTCTCCTTGCCTTGTAAGGGTGAGCATATTATGTGATAATTTAGAATTAACTGTTATGTGATAATTTAGAATTAACTGTTGAGTTCTAAGTGAATATGTGAATGAAAAATGAAGGGAACAAATGGGGACAAGTGAAGTGAATTTTCACTTCAACGAAGTAAAGTTCTTCCACATTGGTGGAAGAAAGAAACTTTCTTATTCTTATATTGAGAAGCATTCATTCATGTGGATAGTAAGGCAAGAACAATACATGCCTCGCGTCATCATCGTCGTCGCTCACTCGACTCGACTTCGACTTTGGATTTGAATCGATGAGAGATTATTTTTTGGACAAAATTTGTTCAAAACTTGAAAATAAGTGAAGTTGTTGATACAAACCTATGAATAGGAAAACGAAGACGGGTGGATCTACGTACCCCGAGCTTTTTAAAAGATTACGTGGTACAATTAGGTCGAATAAACCCTTCTGGTTTTATCCAAAAATCTAATAGAAATATTTCTCCATTTGCGGAAGTAGGGCGAATGCATTCATAATGCACCTTGAAGGGACGTTACACTTTGAGGTACTGTTGCAGAATGAAATGATGACCTGCACGCGCAGGTTGAGTGCAACCAAGCCAGAACATTTTGGTTTGTGCCAAACGCTACCTGCGTACGCAGATGGAGTGTAGCTCTAGGACAAATGCAGTGCAAATGGGCGTCGTTTAAAAAATAATGCATTATTTCGTGAACCATTACTTTCTTTTTGAAGCACCATATTTGGATATAATAACCTGACCTTTTCCTCGTGTAAAGATACAAAAATTTGAGTTGAAAAACATCTTCTTATGAAAATCTTAAGGGTGATCTTCAAACTGTTGATGAGTTTGTGGTTCAGAAAAGTTGAGGTACCACTATTTTTCAAAGTAGATCATTTTATCCGAAGAGGATATATTCCATTAACCTTGGGTACTTGAGGGGAATAAATTTCTTAAGGATACACTATGAATTCGGTGGACTTGATTCTATCACTTTTCTGTCTTCATCTTGCTTTCTTTAAGTTGGTTTTTCTAGAAAATAGTAGAAACTTCATTTTGGTAGTTGTTTTGATAATTCATTTGAACTTGTGTTTGAAGTTGTTGGAACTTCTTTGTTGTTCTTGAACTTAGTGTTGAAGTTCATATTGTTAAATATAAATTTTGTACCTGAAAACTAACAATCTTAAGGAATTTATGTTATAATCGATATTATTGAGTTTTTGGTTATTAAAGCTTTTTTTCTTTCTACTCTATTTGAACTTAATAGTGTTTTGAAGATATAAAACTTCACAACGAGTTAATGTTCATCCAGTTGATGATTAGAAGAACATAAAAACTTCATCGTTAAATTAGAAATAAGTTATTTAAAGTTTTAATATTTATAGTTAGTATTTTGACATACTAAGTTGGTTGCCTCTTTGTGATGGTAAAATGATTGTTGAAAATTAAATTACTGATGGAATTACAAATGTCACAGCAATAAATATTGCTACTTCAATCCGTTCAAGTGCTGCACTCGCTATGGTACCAGTGGAAAAATCCAATTTTTTTTGGTGTGGATTTTAAAAGGTGGCAACAAAAGATGTTCTTTTACTTGACTACATTAAGTTTTCAAAGATTCATCACGAAAAGTGTAACAGAGTTGCCAAAGGAAATACTGAAAAAGAAATGCTTTATAGTAATTGAAGCTTGGAAGTACTAAAATTTCTTGCGTAAGAACTACATATTGAGTGGCCTTCAAGATGATCTGTACAATGCGGCAACAACAAGAAAACCTCTAAAGAACTATGGGATGCTTTGGAAAAGAAATATAAAACAGAAGATGTAGGAATAGAGAAATTCGTTATTGCAAGATTCAGGACTTTAAAATGGTAAACAGTAAAACTATCGTCGTTCAAGTTGAAGAACTGCAAGTCATTATTCATGATATCCTAGTGGAAGGTGTAAACTTAGTTATTATCTTTATTGATCATATTAGTTTTATTCTTAATAATCACATAACCTTTGATGTAAGGTTGGTTATGAGTGAAGCCTTCCAAGTAGCTGCTATAATAGAGAAGTTACCATAGTTGTGGAAAAACTTCAAAAACTACTTAAAGCATAAGAGAAAATAGATGTTTGTTGAAGATCTCATCGTGAGATTACAGATTGAAAAAGACATCAAAGCAACTGAGAAGAGGACTAAAGGGAATTTCGTAATAAGTGGAGTGAATATTATGGAGGATGACACTAATAAATCATAGAAAAAAAAGCGTTACGGCCACAAAGCAATCCTCCTAAGAATAAATTCAAAAGAAATTGCTTTAACTGTGGCAAAGTTGGCCACAAGTTAAAAGATTGTCAGGCTCCCAAAAAGGGCAAGAAAAATGATCAAGCCAACATAGCTGAATCCAAAGATGACATGGACGATCTATGCACTATGTTTTCAGAATACAACTTTGTTGGAAATTCTAGAGAGTGGTGGACTGATTTAGGTGTTATTTGCCACGTATGACCCAAAAAGGAGTTATTTGCATTGTACGCTTTAGCTCAAGCTATGAGAATATATTTATGGCTAACTCTGCTAAGTTAAAAGTTGAAGGAACGGACAAGATTTGCTTGAAGATGACATCAAGTAAGGTGGTGACACTCAACAACGTCCTTCACATTTCGGAGTTGCAAAAGAACTTGGTTTGTACTTCACTTATGACTAAAAATGGGTTTAAATGTGTATTTGTTTCTAACAAAGTTATAATTAGTAAAGCAGAAGCGTATATAGGTAAATGTTACCTCACTGATGGTCTTTTTCAATCAATGTAATGAATGTTGAAATTAATAAAAGTTTTATTTCTTGTTACTTACTTGAGTCAAATAAATTGTGGCATGAACGTTTAGGATATGTCAATTACAAAACCTTACAAAAATTGATCAATTTAGAAGTTTTTACCTAACTTTGAGTGCAATAAATGGAAGTGTCAAACATGTGTGAAATTCAAGTATGCTAAGCCTCCGTATAAGTCTGTTGAAAGAAATTTCAATCCCTTAGACTTAATCTATAAATACATTTGTGATATGAGCTCAACATCATCTCATGGTAGGAAAATGTATTTCTTAACTTTTATTGATGATTTGACTAGATTCTTTATGTTTATTTGCTAAATGATAAGGATGAAGTAATAGAGATGTTTAGGCAATATAAAACTGAAGTTGAAAATTAATTAGATAAAAAGATCAAAATGATATGGGTGGAGAGTATGAATCTTTTTTTGTGAAGATATGTTTAGAAAATGGAATTGTCCATCAAACTACTGCTTACATTCACCTCAATAAAATGGGATTGCAGAAACGAAAAATCAAACATTAAAGAAAATGATGAATGCCTTACTTATAAGTTCAGGTTTCATGCAAAATTTATGGGGAAAACTATCCTAACATCAGACCAAATACTCATAGAGTGCCCATAGAAAGACACAATCTATTTCATATGAAAAATGAAAAGGAAGGAAAACCAACTTGAAATATTTCATAGTATGGGAGTGTCTATCTAAATACCAAGTTCCTATGCCTAAAAGGGTAAAAATAGGGCTTAAGACTGTGGAGTGTTTGTTCACCGGATATGCCACAAACAGTAAAGCATGTCGATTTTTGGCTCATAAGTCTGAACATCCGGATATTCATTAAAATACGGTAATTAAATCAGATAATACTAAGTTTTTTTGAACATATTTATCCATATAAATCTGAACATGAGTTGTATAGTGGAGGGTCTAAACAACCTCGGGATGAATCAAAGGAGAATGTACTTAATGAAGAGAATACAAGGTGTAGTATATGTCAAAGAATGTCAACTTCCTTTGGCTTAGATTTTGTAACATTTCTTCTTGAACATGAGTCTCAAATGTTTAAGAAAGCGATACCGCCTTCAGACTCATCTTTTTGAAAGAGGGAGTAAACAGTAAGATTACTTTAATCTTAAGCAACCATACTTAGAAATTGGTTGATCTTCCTCTAAGAAATAAACCTTTAGGTTCTAAATGATCTTCAAAAGGAAAATGAAAGATGATGGTACTATCGACTAATACAAGGCAAGAATTTTTGTGAAAGGCTTTAGACAAAAATAAAGCCTTGATTATTTCAACACATACTCGCTAGTAACAAGGATAACGTCCATTCGGATGTCAGTTGCATTATCGACGATATATGGTCTTGAAATTCATCAAATGAATGTGAAAACAACATTTTTAAATAGAGAATTGGAGAAAGAAATTTACATGGAACAACCCAAGGATTTTGTGGTTCCTGATAAATAAAGAAAAGTATGCAAACTTAGTGAGTCACTTTATGGACTAAAATAAGCACCAAAACAGTGGCATGTAAAGTTTGACCAAACCATGTTGGCAAACGACTTGAAGATAAACGAATGTGATAAATGTGTTTACATTAAAGACATTCCAAATCACAAAGTCATTATTTGTTTGTATGTGGATGATATGTTGATCATGAGTTATCACGCCCCGAACTCGGGCATGATTGTGATGGGTATCTCAAACCCACCAAGGGCCGGATACCACCCCCTTATCCATATCTCAAGAGCATATTAAAAATAAATAATGAAATCCAACCAAATTAATAATAAGGATAGATAAGTCAAATGACAATTCTAAGAATTCAAATAAACAACCAACCCATACTTGTACAAAAGGCTCTGAACCAAAATACCAACTAAGTCTGGACATGCCTCCAATTATGACAAAAATTATTCGAAATGAAATATTAAGACCATAAATAAACTAGTGAAATAACAGGGCCTTCCGAAAGATAAAGGCTCAACATTTCACAGTAGTTCCACAAGAAATACCGAATCACCTAATGGTGCACATGAGCAACAAAAAATTCTTCGGATCCTACATCATGAAATGATGTAGTGTCGAAGGATGGTCAGTTGGGAGAGCACTGACATGTAACTCAGAAAATAGGGATAAAATATTGAAATTACCAAAATCTAGTTATAAACCATATGTACCACATTCATATACATATATATAAGATGCCGGGATAGGGATAAGGGTCATGAACATGCGAGTAACCATTAGCCTGAATTGTATAGCTCGCACCATCCTAAAGGAATCCATGGGCTATATAGGTCCAGCTCTTCCTACTGGAAGGGCCCCAGTGCATGTTAACCGCACGAACCAAGGAAAAATTAAGTAAAGGCTAAAGAAATCAAGGCTATATCCCTACCAATATCTCTTTCTCTCTCTCTCTCTCTTTATATATATATATATATATAACCCGACTTGCATTATTAAAGTTTTCTTTCTTATCTCTTATCTAAAAGTGTCGGCCAATTATGTTGCGGCCACGTAGTAGCTTTAGAACCACATTTTTGCCTATAAAAGGAGCACATTTTGTAGTAGAAAGACAGAGTGAGAAAAATCAACCAACCTCCACTTTATGGCTGAAATACTATTTTCTAAGTCTCTCTCACAACCTTGTATCTCCCAATTTACTGCACTTAATAAGTCGTTATAATAAACTTTATATTTTCTATTAACTTTTAGTAGCCTTTTTTGGCCTCCTTCTAAATTACGTTTTTTAGTTAATATGTTGTTTCTTTTTCTAATTTCTCTATATAAGTAGAAATACATACACCTTATATCTTAGAAAGATCTATGTTTTTTCATAAAAATTTATAAAACTTTGCGAGTTAGTAGGTAATGTTCCCAAAACCTTCTCGCTCTGATACCAAAATAGTCGGATATTTCAATAAAGTAATAAAATATTTCAATTAAAACAAACTAATGCTAAAGAACAGTTTCTATAAAACCAATGGTAGATTTTAATTTTTCAGTGACTAATGATATATCAGTTTGTAAAAACCTACTCAGTACTCCCTCTTTCCTATTGTCTCTTCATGTTTTCATTCTTATTTTTCCCAGAGTTTTTTTTTACCCTGTTCATCTCTTCCTCTTAATCTATGTTCTTAACATCGTACTTCTTTAACCACACCCCAAAAAATTTTTAGCTGACAGCTAACAATCGTCCTTTGTCTATTGTGCAGACCTTTTGGACTAACAAAGCCAGAATTCCTAGGAATTTACAGGTTAATCCATCGTTGATAGTAAGAAATTAAAAGGCTAACCATATACTAAGGGTAAGAATTTTATAAACAATTTAATTTACATGGTTATGCAATTTAATTTACATGGTTATGCAAAAACTATTTAAAACATACATATAAGAACATGAATAGAAATATTTTTATGGGGAAAAATATGGAAATAAGAACTTACATGAAGTAACTAGGAGAGAGGTTTCCCTTTCGGGAACCCCCTAAAGATCGAATGGAAAACTTGAAGCTTTTATTTAAACCACGATGTTACAAAGTTTATACAAGAAAGACTGGGTTAGACAAGTTTTTTGGGAGGAAAGGTTTTAACATTTTAGGTGAGTTTGGAGGTTGGTTGATTTTTCTCACTCTGTCTTTCTACTACAAAATGTGCTCCTTTTATAGGCAAAAATGTGGTTCTAAAGCTACTACGTGGCCGCAACATAATTGGCCGACACTTTTAGATAAGAGATAAGAAAGAAAACTTTAATAATGCAAGTCGGGTACGCTTTGGGCCCCATCGTCACATGAGTTATTAATTTTCTTTCACACTTATTTTGACCCGTGCTTTAACAGTTTTTCTTTCTTTTTAGAAAGTAGTGATAAAGGAAGCACTCAGACTGACTCTGACTATTACAAGACATAAAGTGGGCATCCCCACTTGACCATACTGGCTAATAATACAAACTGTGACAACTGTAGAGTATCTTTATAATTGTAGAGTATCTTTACGTATCCAAGTTATGCAGGGCTATGGAGTCGAAGCTCATGCCAGAGTCGTCGTCTTCATATGGATCCTGGGCATCCTGGAATTGTGCTATGCTATCTTCTTCATTTGATCTTGCAGAATTATTATCTGTATTGTTTATTTCTGGTACAGTGCTATCCGGCTGTTCGTCTGGTAGTCCATCCATATATTTGTCTTGTGTTTGATTACTAAAAAATCTGTCTAGTGTCTATTTAATTATTGTCTCTATCGTCTCACTTTTTCTCTTGGATATTAAAGTCTTTTTTGAAGTCTTATGTCCAGATCTTATTTTAGCTTTTGATGAAGAGCAGCCTTCATCATCACTTTTTGGCAAAGTGACAGCCATGAACGGATTTGATTTGTCTTTACTGA
Source organism: Capsicum annuum (assembly GCF_002878395.1). Lineage (NCBI taxonomy): Eukaryota > Viridiplantae > Streptophyta > Magnoliopsida > Solanales > Solanaceae > Capsicum > Capsicum annuum. The sequence continues at coordinate 69,422,930 of NC_061117.1, forward strand.
TCACCGTTTGAATCGGACTAGCTGTACCAACATCCAGTACAGTGGATTCCTGAGCATTTATTGGGAAATGCACACCCTTCTCATCCATTTTTTGAGGAGATGGAGAACTCTGAGTTGGGGTCTGGGTTTGTGCATCAGTTTTGCTTACTGGAGTCTGCTGTCTGAGTTTTGTTTCTAACATTTGTATGTGTTTAATCAATCTAGTGTTTTCCATGAGGAGTGAATCCTTTTGGGCATTTAGCGTTTTGAAGTTTTCCGTCATAGAAGAGCAATGGTTACAAAAAATAATCTTTTCAGGTTGGAATCTGAGATCTAGGTAATCGAGATGTTTTAACGAAGCTATCTTGTTTATCCTAAGTGGTTTAAGTTAAGATATTTTTTGCTTAACTTAGTTTGATATTTTAATCTACTGTTTGTATAGGTTATATCTAAATCTATTTCCTGTATATTTTCTATCAGCCTAGATTGGTCACTAATTAAAGCTTTTTTATAATAATTTGATGCTATGGTAACTATCTCGTCTGTTTCTTTAAAATTTAAAATATCGGTTTCTAGATTTCTTATTTCTTTATTTAACAGCTCTAATCTTTCTACAAATTGTTTTCGGATTTTTACAAGTTGATGTTTATATATAAATTCTCTGTAATATTGACTTTGAATTTCTCGTATAAACTCAATATATCTAATTGGCATTTATTATCCTAACTGATAAGCTTTTCTGTTAATACGTTCTCTAAGCCACTTTATGGCTGAAATACTATTTTCTAAGTCTCTCTCACAACCTTGTATCTCCCAATTTACTGCACTTAATAAGTCGTTATAATAAACTTTATATTTTCTATTAACTTTTAGTAGCCTTTTTTGGCCTCCTTCTAAATTACGTTTTTTAGTTAATATGTTGTTTCTTTTTCTAATTTCTCTATATAAGTAGAAATACATACACCTTATATCTTGGAAAGATCTATGTTTTTTCATAAAAATTTATAAAACTTTGCGAGTTAGTAGGTAATGTTCCCAAAACCTTCTCGCTCTGATACCAAAATAGTCGGATATTTCAATAAAGTAATAAAATATTTCAATTAAAACAAACTAATGCTAAAGAACAGTTTCTATAAAACCAATGGTAGATTTTAATTTTTCAGTGACTAATGATATATCAGTTTTTTATATATATATATATATATGCACCACGCACACAGTCACATGGACCCCTAACATCGACAAATATGATTTTCAGTGTTGATCCCCCCGAAAACTACACCTTCCGGGGACTACACAATTTTCTTTAAGCCCAAATTAAAATAGTTGCACATAAACCAACCATTAACCCATGATTCATTTATTAAGGCATTTACCAACATGATATCGTCATACCAATATACTTGCAAGCTTAAATGAGGCTGTTCGCAAACAGAGTGGGAATGCGAAATTTTTATTCACTTAATCAGTGAAATAACCATCATCATACTAATAGTATGGATCATCATCACTATCCACATATGAATAGTCATGAATAGACTATTGTTCTTGGTAAAAATGATCTATAATTTTTCAAAATTTTTTTCTTTTAAATCTTTATTTAATTTTATCACCTTTAAAATGGTGAGTAATATTTTTAGATATGCACCACGAAAATGGTCACATGGACCCCTAACGCCGGTAAATGTGGTCTTCAGTGTTGATCTCCCCGGGATCTACACTTTCTGGGGAGTACAAAATTTTCTTTAAGCCCAAATTAAAATAGATGCACATAAACCAACCATTAACCCATGATTCATTTATTAAGGCATTTACCAATATGATATCGTCATACCAATATACTTGCAAGCTTAAAGAATTATGCCAAATCAATCCATGTTACCATTAGACTCCCAAGTTCTATTTAAATTCCAAAACCATGGCCACTAAGGCCATCCAAAAACCATATTTGTCCATTTATCCTTTAATGCAATGAAATGGGTTCAAAAGATAAGTTAAATCATACAATTATCCATATTCAAAATCAAGTTTACAAAGTGGGTTGAGGTTAATGCCATTATCAAGTCAAAATTCATCCAATTTGGAGAAATTCATGTCCCTCATTCCAACCATTAAAACAATGCATCAATTCAATCCCAAAATCATAAATTACAGCATGAAGAATCCATTTAAACCATGGGGAAAAATAATTCACGTAATAATAATCAAAACCCCTTAATCCATTTTCAAACCCATCAATTAAAACACATGAATATCAATTAAATAGACCACAAATTCAAAATACAAGTTAGAGATGAGCAACATGCCTGAAATATAGAACATTTGAAGAGAATTCAAAGTTTAGAGCTTGAATGGTGAATCCTCTGCAAATTCTTTGATCTTTCTTGGGTTTAGAGTTAGAGAGAAAAAGGATGGTGTTTGGTCTTTGATAACTGAAGAAAAAAAAGCCAATTGAGTATTTAAAAGTTGTACAAGGGGTAAAAAGACCAAAACCCTTACCCCAAGCGAAAAATAGAACTGGAAGAATTTAATATAGCGGTGTGTTATGCCTTTATTGCGGAGGTTAGCCTCCGTGCCACACCTTTATCGCGGAGGTTAACCTCCGTGGCACATCACTATCATGGAGACACATTGCCTCGGAGTTCCAAAATAGCCCTAAACCTCTTTTGAAAATTTCAAAAATTTTCAAAACATCCTTTAACATCCCTTAACATAATTCAAGTAAAAAAAATGAACAATACACATGCAGGAGGGTCAAAACTAAAATAGTAGAAATTTTACGGGGTCTCACATAAGTAAAGACATTTTTGACATAAATGCTATGAAATGAATGCTTGAGAGCAAGTTTGATATGAAAGACCTTAGAGGTGCAGATGTGATCTTAGGGATAAAAATTCATAGAACTCCATAAGGGTTGGCATTGTCACAGTCTCATTACATTGAAAAGGGACTTGACAAATTCAAGTATTTGGATTTCAATATTGCCAAGACTCCATTAGACGTGATCTTTGCACTTCAAATGAATGAATGTGAAAGTCACTCATAGTTGGACTATGCAAGAGAGTTGGGAAGTTTAATGCACATCATGAATTATGTACAATCAGACATAGTATGAGCTACTAGTAAATTGAGTCGATATACGAGAATCCCTATCAAACTCCTTAGTGGCACTGAAAAGAGTTTTGGGATATCTAAAATATATTCAAGACTATGCTTTGCATTGTAACAAATATCCAATGACAATTGAAGGATATAGTGATGCAAATTAGATCACCGGATTGAATAAAGTAAAATTCACGAGTGGATATATGTTTACTTGAGGTGGAGGAGCAGTATTCATCCAACCAAACATGTCTTTCTACAATAGAATCTAAATTTATCACATTAGAAAAAATCAGTGAAGAAGTTGAATGACTCAAAAATTTCTTGGAAGATTTTCTTACATGACCCTAACTAGGGCCTTGTCGTGATGGGTATCTCAATTCCAACAAGGATTGGAGACCCACCCCAACACCCCAAACCATAGACCACCTTACACTATGGGTCGAAGCCCTGCGTTGAAAAAGTCAGGACTTTTGGGCGGATTCCAGTATCAGACCCATCTCTTTCTGCCGATTTCGTCAGTCTCGACGAATTTAATAAATATATCAATTAATTTCCCCATTTTTGTGAAAGGGGGACATGGAGCATAATTTCATTCCCAATGAGGGATATTTCTTTTTCTTTTTATTTCACATTTCTTATCAAAGGTGGCCACCCATGTCGGATGAATTCCGAATATATAACACAAGATAACATGCAATAACTTAGAAAAGTTTAATGCATGTCCATAACCAACCACCGACGACCGGCTAAACGATCGACCAACACCGCCCAATAACCACAATACTCTAGAAAAATCCTTCTAAATAGTGAACCAAAACTAAATATCAATAGAGTGTCGGGACATGCCCCCGACTATAGACAAAAATAGTATCTGACAGTCTTATAACAAAAAAAAATACATAGTACTGAAATGGAGCCTTCCGAACCATGGAAGCTCACCACTTCAAGTTGACTCTCGATCAATCCACAACCACTGAGCAGGAAAAGTAGAAGTATGGCCAATTCAAGTATCGTGTGGGGATACAATGTCCGAAAATAGTTAGATAGGTGAACGCTATCATTTAACTCAGGGATAAAAATAAAATAATCCCGTCAATTCAAATTAAGTTAACTATTACACAATAACCATATGCAAATACATATATACATATCATGACGGGACCGGGAACAAGGTTTAGCATGCACTTTAAAATCTTAACCTAGATTGTGTAGCTCAACCGTCATATAATAGTACCCATGAGCTATATAGGCCCTATCTCTCACCTCGTGGTCAGGCTTCAGTGCGTGTAGCCGCACGAATTGAAGAATAGTCTCATATATATACATACGGAGGACTCAAACCTTCCAACATATACTAAGGTGACTGAAGCAACCTATCATGTAATGATTTATGGGGGACTTAAACCTCCATCATCATGAAATAATAATAAGGGGGACTTGAACCTCCTTGGTCACTTTGTCCCCTGGGTAATCAAACACAATTTCCAATTTCGGTCACTCGGACCTCCACTTTTACGACTCAGCTACACAACCCTATTTATAACGCAGTTAAAATATTTATCACACAATCCCATTCATGAACGACATTCCACATTAAGGCATACATTATTGGTATCGTCATACCAACTACACTTACAAGGTAACAACAACATGCCAAAATAATTTCCATTAATTTGGAGAAAACAACTCCCTTTGTTCATTAATACAAGGCGGGGGACACCGACTCTCTTTGTTCATTAAATCAGACCATTGTGTTTCAAATAGCTTTTTATATCATGCAATAGTTTAAGACTAGTTCAATTTTACAAATTTCCTCCTTTCTCATAACTCAAAACCAATTTCACACTATGGGTTGGGGTTATAACTATTTCAAAAATCACAATTTTAGGGAAATCACAATTCCTTAATTCATCCACCATACCCATGCACCCATAAGTTCAAAATCATATTTAAAACAGGAATAATTATAATTTTTTTGGTTTAATTTGTGATTTTATTAATAATTTAAATCATGATGATCCACAATACAAGATCTACAAAATTCACAAATGGTCCAAATAAAAAATTGATCCATCTACATAGAAAATGAACCGACCCAAAACTCTTCTGACCCGACCCATAATACTCATATAAGATGAGTAGGGTTTCCAAATTGAGCTGGAAACCTAAGCTCTCTGAATAATCATAATTAAATCATAGGAAAACATTATTCAACAATAATCATTCAAAATCCACAATCCTTGTTTACAAAACCAAAAATAACTCCATGTGAATAACACTTTAAGACATATGTTTTTTTAACAAATTAACAATGAGGGAAGAGTCACATGCCTGAAATAATAAGATATATGGAGAGAAAACACCCTTGAAATCCCTAATTGATCAACCTCTTGAAAATCCCAAGTGTTCTTGACCTTGAGGAATTCGAGAGTGTTAAGAAGTTACTTTGATGTGTTTATGAGGGCTAATGATACCCTAAAGAGGTTATAAGATGTTGGTTTCAAGTTGGGTAAGAGGTGAAATATCTAGAGTGCCCTTAAAAGCTGAAAAGGGGTCGTCTTTGACTACGAGTCAACCCTTGACTCGTAGCCACTCCTTATGACTCGTCAACACGAGTCATAACCAAGGCAGTACCACCAAGGCAACATACACTGCTGACCTTAAGACTCAACCATAGTAATCGTAATAGGACCCTATGACTCGTATGGTTCAGTTGTAGTCAACACAGAACCCCAATTGGGACTTACACCAGACATCCTATGATTACACCTCACAACTCGTAACATATCATTAAGACTCTTAGTGAGCCACTCGTACTTAGAGCAAAATCTAGCCACAAACTTACTGGTTTTGTTATGACTCATCCCAATGACTCGTCAGGACACCCTACGGTTCCTAAGGCGAGTCGTAACCAGGGCAGTAAGCTCAAAGGTCAGGGAATTTTCAAGGACCAAAATTTAGGGTGTTTTAATTCTCCCCCACTAGGATCATTCTTCCTCGAATGGTGGGACAAGGTATTTATTTGCACGAATTGACTCCACATACCTCTATTCTTACTTTTAAAAAAGACAGAAAACAAAGATGCTAAGGAAATCACTCTTTCCTTTAACAAAGTTAAAAAATAAAGATGTCAAGGAATACACATACCTTAAGCACGATTATTCGTGGTGGAAAACAAGAACGAATACTTGAACTTCATGTCCTATTCAGCTTCCCAAGTAGCCTTCTCAACCTTGTGGTTCCTCTATAGAACCTTTACTGAAACTACGTCCTTCATCCACAACTGATGAACTTGCCGATCCAAAATTTTAATCGAGACTTCCCCATAAAATAAGGAACCCAAAATACCTATCTCCTCCAAAGGACCAATCGTTGAAAGATCACCCACGTATTTTATCAGCATCGTAACATAAAACACCGAATAAATGGAGCTCAAACTAGAGGGCAACTCCAATTCATATGCAACATTACCAACCCTATTCAACAACAAGTATCGACCAATATATCGGGGGGGCTGAGCTTCCTCTTCTTACCAAAATGCGTCACTCCCTTCGTGGGATATACCTTTAAAACACCCAATCACCAACACTAAAATCCAACTCCTTTCGCCTTACATCCGTGTAGGACTTTTGGCAACTTTTTTTGGCTTTAAGTCTATCTTGACTGTGGGTGGAAAGTAGTACTAAGGCTCACCTTAGTTCCCAAACCTCTATAAAATGAATGCCAAAAATACGATGGGAACTGAGTGCCATAATCTGGCATGATAGAAACAGGCATGCTATGCAACTTTACAATCTTCTGGAGAAAAAACTTTGCAGAATTCTCTGCCGAATAATTAGTCCTCACTGGCAAGAAGTGAGCAAACTTAGTCGTCATATCCATGATGACCCAAATCAAATCAAATTAATTCTAAGATTGAGGAAAATCGATAACGAAATCCATGTTAATCACTTCCCACTTTCTCATGGGCAACTCAATTTCTTGATACAATATTTCGAGCCGTAAGTGCTCATCCTTCACTTATTGACACACCATGTATTTAGCCACACAACTGGCCACATCTCTCTTCATATTGTTCCACTAATAAATTTCCTTAAGATCATGATACATCTTTCTCGAACTAGGATAAATGATATAACGCGATTCATGAGCCTCATCCATGATCCTCTCTCGCAACCCATCTACATCGGGAACATATAGTATGCCTTGATACCTCAAGATACCGTCGCCACCAATTTCAAAAGCTACAACCTTTTGTTGTACCACATTTCCCTCAATATTCATTAAAACAGGAGCCAATTCCTGCTTCTCCTTTATTTCAGTACCAAGAGAGAACAACGCCACCTTTTGCTCAAGCACACCCCCGTTCTCAGAGTCCAAGAGATGAACTTCAAGGTTAGATAAATGGTGAATATCTTTCACCAGTTCTCGCTTATCCTTATCCACATGAGCTAGACTCCCCATGGATAACCTGCTAAGAGTATCAACAACCACATTAGCTTTACCTAGGTGGTAATGGAGACTCATGTTGTAGTATTTCAGCAACTCAAGCCATCTCCGTTGCCTGAGATTTAGCTCCTTTTAGGTGAATACATATTGGAGGCTCTTACGATTAGAAAAGAATTCTGCATGGACCCTATAGAAATAGTGGCGCCAAATCTTCAATGTGAACACCATGGCCAACAAATCCAAGTCATGAATCTGATAATTCCTCTCATGAGCTTTCAATTAGAACTCACACTTCAAAAAGTTAACATATAAATACTGATCTTTCAAGGTTTGTAACACGATACAAAGATGGTCGGCGTGTTGCGCCTCACTTTTAGAGTACACCAGAATATCATCTATAAACATGATGATAAAAAAATCCAAAAATTAATGAAAAAACCTATTCATCAAGTCTATGAATGCCGCCTGGGCCTTAGTCAAACTAAAAGACATGACTAAGAACTCATAGTGACCATATCAGCTTTAGAAAGCAGTCTTAGGGATATCCACCTCCTTAATATTTAACTGATGATCACCAGACTAGGATCAATCTTAGAGAAACATCTAGCATCCTGAAGCTGGTTGAAAAAATCATCAATCCGAGGAAGAGGATACTTATTCTTTACCGTAACCTTATTTAACTAGTGGTAATCGATGCACATCCAAAGGCAACCATCCTTCTTACGCACAAACAAAACAGAAGAACCTCACAGAGACACACTAGGACGAATAAAACCCTTGTCAAGGAGGTCTTTCAACTGTTCCTTAAGATCCTTCAACTCAGCTGGAGCTATTCTATAAGGAGGGATGGAAATAGGACAAGTGTTCAAAATAAGGTCAATCACAAAATCAATATCCCTATCGAGAGGGGTACCAAAAAGATTGTTAGGACAAACCTCGAGGAATTCATTAAACACAGGAATGGATTGTAAGGAAGGACCCTCCGAGTTTAAATCTTTAACCTAGACCAAATGATATAGACATCCCTTGGAAATCAATTTTCGGGCTCTAAGATACGATATAAATCTTTTCTTAGGGACTATAGAACCCCCTTCCCACTCAATGACCGACTCATTAGGGAATTTAAACTTGACCTTACGAGTTCAAAAATCTAAGAAGGCATAGCTCGAATGCATCTAGTCCATCCCCAATATTACATCAAAATCTACCATGTCTAACTCTATTAGATCTACCAAAGTTCCTCTGCCACAAATAGATACCACACAACCCCCATAGACTCTTCTAGCAACCATAGAGTCCCACCAGTGTAGAAATAAAAAGGGGATCAGGGATACCTTCGGAACCGAAACCAAAATATACAGCCACAAATAGGGTCACATTAGAAAGAGTAGACCTAGATCAATCAAGTCATACACATCATAAAAAAAGAGTAATAACATACTAGTAACGACATCGGGAGATGCCTCAGTGTCCTAGCGGGTAGATTGGGAATACAAGCAATTTGGGCCAACGCTAGTACCAGAAGTAGAAGCAACACTCTTTGGTGTAGGAGCTGATGAAGTGTCTATAGGAATATTATTTGTCCCTGAAGCAATCTTAGAAGGATAATTCCTCTGTAAGTGACCAATCTGACCATATTTAAAACACATGTTCCTTTCCTCTTCACAAAACCCATGGTACGCCTGCCCACAGAATCTACAAGGAAGATATGATAGAGCATACTGAACCTCACCAGCCTGAGATTAGGCACCCTATGTCCTAAACCCTCTATCATGCTAAGAACGATGATTACCCGATAACTTTGAATAGGGAGCACTAGCCATAGAGTAGGTACCAAAACTCCCCCACTTCTTCTTAGATCGCTTTCCAGTATATCCACCACTTTGCTGCTGACCCCTACCCTGATTAGAAAATATAAACTTCTTACTCTTGCTTTTCCTTATCTCTGTCTGCTTCTTATTCTCCTTCTCAACCTGTTGCATATATACAACCAATTTGGAGATGTCCATATCTTTATTCAACAAGGCAACCTTACTCTCTAGAATCAAGTCATGGGACAACCTAAAAGATAATTTCTTATTATAGCCCTCATGCTAGACACTAACTCAGGAGCATATCGGGATAATTGATGAAATTTCAAGGCATACTCCTTGACCGTCATCCTGCCTTACTTCATATTGACAAATTCTTTTGCTTTCGCCTCCCTCAACTCCTGAGGAAAGAAGCGGTCCAGAAAAGAGCTAGAGAAACTATCCCATAGTGCCGATTCTACATTGTCTCCCCTAGACTATTCCTATTCCTCATACCATTAGTATGCTACATCCTTCAAGTGATATGTAGCAAAATCTACACCATCCACATTAAAAGCATGCATCACAATAAAGATCTTTTCCATATTATCGATAAAGTTTTGAGGATCTTCCTCAACTTTAGAACTAGTGAACACAGGAGGACTCAACCTCATAAACTGGCCAACCCTTATTGCCTTAGAAGATAGAGTAACAGAATCTACATGCTCAGACTGAAAAGCTACCAACTGAGTTAACATATGAATAGACTGACAAAATTCTGTATTTAACACATCAGCCTGAGGAGCTCAAGGAAGAATAGAGGGGATCGGTGGATCTCCAGAAGGGCAATCAGGAGCTGGACCCCTAGATTGGGTCTGTACCTCATAAGTAGGGCATTTTCATTAGTGTTGTCCTCAAGTGGGACAGGGGAGTTTCCATGAGCTTCATATCATCTAAGATGCATGATATGAACAGCAAACAAATAAGAGTTAGAGGAGTTTTCAAGACCTTAGACTTTACAGCCCAAAGTAAGACAACAAGAAAGGGAAATATTCCTAAATTCCTCGTAGCCTCTCCCTAATAAGTGTGGTATGATACATACCCATAAACAAGACTCTATTTGATGTAGCTTTGTTAGATACCCAATGTCATCAAACCTAGGCTCTGATACTACCTTGACATGACCCAAACCAAGGCCTTGTCGTGACAGGTATCTCAAGTCCAATAAGAACCAGAGACCACCCCCAATACCCCAAACTGTATACCACCTTACATCCATGTCGGATGAATTTTGAACATATAATAAGATAGCGTGCAATAGCTTAAGAAAGTTTTAATACTTGTCCATAACCAACCACCAACTATCAACCAAATGATCGACTGACATCGCCCAATAAATACAGTAGTCCAGATAAAGCCTTCTAAACTGTGAACCAAAACTAAATATCAATAAAGTGTTGGGACATGCCCCCGAATATAGTCAAAAATAGTATTCGATAGTCTTATACCAAAAAAAAAACAGTCCTGAAATGGAGCCTTTCAAAGCATGGAAGCTCACCACTTCAAGTCAACTCTCGATCTATCTACGATCATTGAGAAAGAGAAGTAGAAGTATGACCAATTCTTGCATCGCGTGGGGATACAACATCCGAAAATGGTTAGCGGGGTGAACGCTAGAATGTAACTCAGGGATAAAGATAAAATAATGCCATCAATTTAAATCACGTTAACCCATGCATAATAACCATATGTAAATACATATATACATATCATGTTACGATAGGAAGCAAGGTTTAGCATGCACTTTAAAACCTTAACCTGGATTGTGTAGTTCAATAGTCATATAATAGTACTCACGGGATATATGGTCCCCGCTCTCACCCTATGGTCGGGCCTCATGTATATAGCCGCAAGAATTGAAGAATAATATCATACATTTTCACATGGGAGGACTAGAACCTCCAATATATAATAAGCAACTTAAGATTCCGATTATGTAATGATTTACGAAGGACTCGAACTTCCCTAATTATGAAATAATAATAAGGGGGACTCGAACCTCCCTGATCACTTTAACCCCCACATTGGCAAACATAGTTTTTAGTGTCGGTTACTTGAACCTCCACTTTCACGACTCAACTTCACAACCCTATTTATAGCCCAGTTAAAATGTTTATCACACTATCCCATTCATGAACCACATTCCACATTAAGGCATACATTGTTGGTATCGTCATACTAACTACACTTGCAAGGTAACAACAATATGCCAAAATAATTTTTATTAACTTGGAGAAAATAACTCCCTTTGTTCATTAATACAAAGTGGGGGTCACCGACTTTCTTTTTTTATTAAATCAGACCATTGTGTTTCAAATAACTCTTTATATCATGTAATAGTTCAAGACTAGTTCAATTCTACAAATTCCCCCTTTCTTATAACTCAATTAATTTTGACACTATGGGTTGGTGTCATATCCATTTCAAAAGTCACAAGTTTGGGAAAATCATAATTCCCAAATTCATCCACCAAGCCCATGCACCCACAAGTTCAAAACCATATTTAAAAAGCATGAATAATCGCAATTAAATCATGGGAAAACATTGTTCAACAATAAGCATTCAAAACCCACAACCCTTGTTTTCAAAACCAAAATAATTCCATATGAATAACACTTTAATACATATGATTTTTAACAAATTAACAATAAGGGAAGAGTCACATTCCTGAAATAGTAAGATGTACGGAGAGAAATCTCTATGGTGGTAACAAGAGATTTCTCTCCGTATATCTTATTGTTAACAATAACACTCAAATTGTTAACAAGCCATCATGGTGGTAACTCTATCTAACAGACTGGAAATTCCAAGATCTAGATTCAAGGATATCAAACAAAGTTGTGATTGACGGTTCAATATTGTTAATATACTCAATCCGTTCTCATAATGAAAATAATATTCAGGAAACAACGATAATGCTTCTGATTTAAAGTTTTGTAACAAGTTCTATGTTTGGTAGAACTGACCAATTAGGTTGATCTAAAGGATGACACATTTAGGAATCACCTTTATGAGGGTGAAGTTGGATTTGCTTCGAGGAGAATGATAGTAAAGACCTATTCTCTATGCTCTCATGAAACGAGGTCATCTTCATGGATGAAACGAACAAAATCATGAGAACCATAAATGGTAAAAGGTTGGTTGTGTGACTTGCGTTGTCTTGGTTTACATTAAAATTCACCAATTCAAAGATATCACATGCATTTGATGCAAGTTCACTATGAAAAATTCAAAGAAAAACCTATTTATTTAGATGAAGTTAATCTTTGCTTGTATATCATACACTTATCTATAAATTTTTTTAAATAGTCATTCCCCATTCATGTGGGGGATTGTTGGGTCTAAATGAATCTGTGAATGTAAAATGGAGGGAAAAGTGAAGTGAATTTTTTGCTTTAAGGAAGTAAAGTTCTCCCTTATTGGTGGGAGAAAGAAACATTCTCATGCTTATATTGAGAAACATTCTTATGCTTATATTGAGAAGAATTCCTTCATGTGGATAGTGAGGCAAAAACAAGTCATGCCTTACGCTATGATCATCGTCGCTTGCTTGGCTTGGCTTTAGCTTCAGATTTGGATTTGTATATGGATTTATCAAATGATCGATTGATATATTATCTTTTTTTACAAAATTTATTCAAAACATGAAACATAAGTAAAATTTTTATCCAAAAATCTAATAGAAATATTTCTCTATTTGCAAATGCAGTGCGGGCGCAGTCACAACACATCTTGAAGGGACGTAACCCTTCGAGGTACTATTTTGAAATAAAATGATGGCTTGCATATGCAGGTCTGGCACATTTCAGATGCTCACAAAGCTAGAATATTCTGGTTTGTGCTAAACGCTACCTGCACACAGTTACAACACAGCTTAAGCGCAGATGCAACGCAAGTATGTGTCATTTTGAAAATAATGCATTCTTTCATGAACCATTGTTTCTTTTATGCGGCACCAACTTTTGCCCATAAGTACCTGAAATTTTTCTCAGGTAAAGGTATGAAAATCTAAGTTGAAAAACATCTTCTTCTTCTTCTTCTAAAAAATTCAAGTGTGGTTTTCAAACTGTTGAGTGAGTTTGTGGTTTGAAAAAATTGAGATATCACTATTTTCTGAAGTGAATCATTTTATTGTGGGAGGATATATTCCATTAACCTTGGGTACTTGAGGGAAATAAATTCCTTAAGGACACACCGTGAATTTGATGGACTTAATTCTATTATTTTTCTATCTTCATCTTTCTTTCTTTAAGTTGGTTTTACTCTTTTTTTTTTTCTAGAAAATAGAAAGAACTTCATTTTGATAGTTCTTTTGATAATTCATTTGAACTTGTGTTTGAAGTTATTGGAACTTCTTTGTGGTTCTTGAAGTTGTTCTTGAACTTGGTGTTGAAGTTCATATTGTTAAAATACAGATTTTGTACCCGAAAAATAACATTAATGAGTCGTTAAAAAAGATTTTTTTAATGAAACGGCCTAAGAATCCTCTTGAAGCAATCTCCTTTCTACCTCCACGAGGTAGTGTTAAAGTGTACGTTACTCTTCCCTCTTCATATTCACTTGTGAGATTTCATTGGATATATTATTGTGATCATGTTAGTTTATATAATGTCAAATCATATGCTTCTCTTTTTATATTTGCTAATTTTCTTACTAAATTAATTACCTTGTCACAAATAACTTTTTCTTGGTATCCAAAAAAAAACTTCTTTAAAAATTACTCAATAACATGACTAATATTATGGGAATGGGAGGATCTTCAAGTTTTGTAGTCCTCACATGAATTATTTTGTTCATTTACCCCTAAATAAAGGTTTAATGACTTTATAAATTCTAATTTATTTTGATAAATTTAATTAATTATACGGGGTTTTAAAAGGATATAAAAAAGTGATGAGTCATGAAAAAGCGATAGCGACATAACAAAAAATTATCCAACCAAATTAAAAATTAATTCAAAAGTTTGTTGTCTTTTTTATATGAAAATTAATAAGAGAGAACACCTAATATTTTTTTGTCCTCATAAGGAATACTTTTCTCCTTTTTATTCCTACTAAAGCTTTAATAACCTTGTAAGATTTCACCCATTGAAGGAACATCTAAAAAAATATTTTGTTGAATTAGTTTTTTAATTATTTAATTTATAAGATATTATTAACCTGCAATAACATTATATTAAATATGAAGTCAAAAATTGAGACACTATCTATACTTATTTGACAAAATTACATATTACTCTCTCTAGTCCAAAATAAGTAAATTTTTCCCTCAATGCACACCTATTAAGGAAAAAACTTAGGACATAAACTGTACTTTACTTTTTCATCTTTATCCTTTTATATATTATCAAACAACTCTTGAAATTTTGGTCATGTTAAAATAAAATCAATTAAGTCTCTTAGAACTCATGACCTTAAAAGTGTAAATAAAGGGAAAAACTGAAAGAAACTTCCAACATATCTCTTGAAAAATGAACAATTTGCTTATTTGAACATTAAAAAATAGCCCAAAAATTTACTTATTTTGGACTAGAGAAAATATTATTTTATCTTGAGTTTGAGCCTGACTTAGCACGAGCCACTTGAAACTAGTGTGTGTGTGTTATCGGTTTACTTTGCCTACCAAAGTCCAAATAGACAACAAAGTCTGATAAATTAAAGGAAAAATTTCACAAAACCACAACTTAACTATACGAAACTTCATAAAATCCCTTAAATTTATTAAAATTACAAATATTCCCTTTTTTCCTCTTTCCACTCAAAAAATCCAATACATCCATTACCATCCCTATTTTTACGGCTAAAATTCTTTGAAGTGGAAATTGCTTCAACAATGGCGTCATTCAAGGAATGACTTTGTGCAGTTATGTCACGACCTAAACCAGGGTAATCGTGATGAGTATCTCAAGTCACCGAGGACCGGAGGCCTCCCCCATTAGCCTAGCCAACCAAAACACAATTAGCAATGAATGAATTCCGAACAAATAACAAGATAGAACTGAATTCTGAACATATAACAAGATAGAGAAATCTATATCAAGAGGGATATAATAATCCACAATATAATCCACCCACACTCTGTCCACAAAAGCCTCTAAGAAACCAAACCTCAACAAAAGTTGGGACATGCTCCCGATCATAGCCAAATACCTGTTGAAATAGTCTATGACATAAATAAACACAAGACCATAAAATGAGGTCCTTACGAAAAATGAAAGCTCACCACTTCAAAGATAACTCTTAGACAATCCAAAAATCACCTATCACGATGCGGAAAAAGCAGAAGTATCTCCGCACCCTGCATCATGTGGGGATATAGAGCACTAGCATGTAACTCAGGGAAAGAAAAAAATAATGCCATGATCAAGTCAGTACCAAATCATTCAAAATCATACGCACATAATTATATACATATATATATATATACATCATATATAGGTGTGTATATATGTATATATAACATGCCAGGATAGGGAACAAGGTTTAAAATTAGATTTAAAACATTAACCTGGACTGTGTAACTATCCTGTTATCTAGGCACCCACGGGCTATATGGGTCTAGCTCCCTCTGCTGAAAGGGCCCTGGTACGTATTAGTCGCACGAATCTGAGATATCCAAGAAAGACCAGGGAATGTCCCAATCCCGCATCATTCTAGGATACATCAATATATATAAGTATGAACTATGCACACGGTCGTCAAGACCCCCATGCCTGAAAATGTGGTTTTCAGTGTTCATCCTCCCTGAGACTTAGACCTTCACGGTAACCTACCCAACACCCCATTAAGCCCAATTAAAACATCTTACACATTCCCATTTATTAACCAAGAATCATCCATTATGAAATATACCACTAGTATCGTCATACCAATTACGCTTGCAAGCTAATATCATTATGCCATTCCAATTATTCATCACCTTGGGGGGAATGCCTCGACCCCTGTAGTTTATAAATAAGTCAACACAGGACCATCTAAGCCTTTAAAAAAATCATTTGTATTCCATTTTTTCTTTTATGCAATGCAATAGTTTAGGATAGTAAGCCAAACCTTGCGATTAACCATGTTTCAAAGCCAATTATGCAAATGGGTTGAGGTTACACAATTACCAAACCAATTCTAATACCAAAATTCATTAATTTGGGGGAATTCCATGACCCCCATCCCATATTACCATGCCTATGAACACAAACTATTCAAAAACCATCAATAAAGCTTAAACAATGCATATAAAATATAGGAGCACCATTCAAGCAACAATCATCCAAAACCCTCAATCCAAGTTCCAAAATCAACATTTAAAAGCACATGAATATCAACATTGCATGCCATGAATAAAATACAGTTTGTAAGGAAGAGATACATGCCTGAAAGTATTGAGAATTATGGAGAAAAATCACCAATTGGAGCTCTAGAGGCAAAATTCGTAGAAACCCTAGTTGTTCTTACCTTGGGGATTTGAGAGAGAAGAACAGTGCTTATGTTATGATTATTTGAACATAATAGGGATACAAGAGTGTTTTAAGTCATGGGATAGAAGTTGGATGGGAGAAAGGACCAATTTTCCTTTAATGAGAATGTGTAGGAAAAACTATCCCCAATCGCTACGGGTCATGTCCTGACTCATGACATATAGGTAAGAGTCATTTCCTAGTCTCATAGTTTGAGCGGTGACTCGAAAAATCCTTACTATTGACCTTATGAGTCATACCATAGGACTTTTAATGTGACATTATGACTCATAGGGTCCTAGTTGTACTCAGGATAGGAACATTGGCCAATCCACTGGTTTGGTCACGAGTCCCTCTATACGACTCATGACCTTACCTTACAACTCATAAGGTAGAGGTCGTAATCAAAATAGTAACTTGGGAACCTATACTGGTCAGGCTACAATTGGGGTCCTACGACTCATAATGAGTCTTTACGACTTGTTACCTGGGCAGTGATCACAAAAGTCAAGAAATTTTCAGAGGCAAAAATCTGGGGTGTTAGATTACCCCCCTGGATTATTCATCCCCGAATGAGGATTCAAGGAATCCATTATCATGATTATAAGATAGGAATGAAATCACAAAACCTTTTACAAAGTTAGAAAAAAAGTAGGAAAACCCATACCTTAAGCATGATTATCCAACTCGAGGAACAAGATTATTCTTTAGAACAAAAGTCAAGAAATTTTCAGAGGCAAAAATCTGGGGTGTTACATTACCCCCCAGGATTATTCGTCCCCAAATGAGGATTCAAGGAATCCATTATCACGATTATAAGTTAGGAATAAAATCACAAAACCTTTTACAAAGTTAGAAAAAAAGTAGGAAAAACCATACCTTAAGCATGATTATCCAACTCGAGGAATAAGAACGGATATCTGGACTTCATGTCCTCTTCAGCCTCCCAAGTAACTTCTTCTACCTTATGGTTCCTCCAAGGACTTTCATCAAAGCCACATCCTTAGACCTTAAATGATGGACTTGCCTATCCAAATCTAAACTGGGTCTTTCTCGTAAGACAAGAAATCCAAAATACCAACACTCTTAATAGGCACTACCAAAGAAGGATCACCCCCACACTTCTTCATCATCGATACATGGAAAATTGGATGAATGGTACCCAAACTCGAAGGCAAATCCAATTCATAAGCGATGTTGCCTACTCTCCTCAAAATCAAGTATGGACCCACATAGAGGGGATTAAGCTTCCCCTTTTTTCTAAATCTTATCACCCCCTTCACAGGAGATACCTTCAAAAATATCCAATAACCAATATTAGACTCTAACTCTCATTGCCTTACATTCTCATAGGACGTTTGGCGGCTCTGAGCAGTCTTAAGTCTATCATGAATAACCTTTACCTTTTCCATAGCTTGGTGAACCAAGTTCAGACCGAACAATCTAGTCTTACCAACCACAAACCACCCAATAGGACATCTACGCCTCCTACCATAAAAAGCCTTAAAAGGAGCTATCTGAATACTCGAGTGATAACTATTATTGTAAGAGAACTCGATGAGAGGCAAATAATTCACCCAACTACCTCCAAAATCAACCAGTTAGGCCCTTAGCATATCTTCCAAAGTCTGAATTGTCCTCTCCACTTGTCCATCCATCCGAGGGTGGAATTCAGTGCTAAGGTTCACCTGTGTGCCTAAGTCCTACTGAAACAAACTCCAAAAGCGAGAAGAGAACTAGGTACCTGTCTGAAATGATGGAAATTAGAGCACCATACAATTTGAAAATCTCCTGAATAAATAACTTAGCATAATCCCCTCCAGAGTAAGTAGTCCTCACTGGCAAAAAGTGAATGGACTTTTCATCCTATCCACAATAACTCAAATCAAGTCAACTAGAAAACCAATAATAAAATCCAAGTTGATCACCTCCCACTTCCACATGGGCAACTCAATCTCTTGAGACATGATGCCAGGCCTCAAGTGCTCAACCTTTACTTGTTGACACACCATACACTTAGCCACGAAGTAGCTACATATCTCTTTATAATGTTTCACTAATAAATCCCCTTCAAGTCATGATACATCTTTATCGAACCAGGATGAATTGTATACCTTAAATCATGAGTCTCAATCAAAATCCTTTCTCACAGCCCATCAATATTAGGAACACATGGTCTGCCTTGGTACCTCAAGATACCATCACCACTAATCTCAAAAGCCATAACCTTTTTCTGGCCCATATCATCATTAATCTGCATCAAGATAGGATCCAATACCTATTTTTCTTATACCTCTACACCAAGACATGACTTCACCAACTTTAGAACAATCACACCTCTATCCTTAAAATCTAAAAGATGAACTCCAATATTAGCCAATCAGTGAATATCCTTTACCAATCCCCACTTCTCTTCATCCACATAAGATAAGATACCCATGGACAACCTGCTAAGAGCATCAACAACCATATTAGCCTTACCCGGGTGGTAGTAGAGACTCATGTCATAGTCCTTGAGCAACAAACGACATATCCTTTTCCTGAGATTCAACTCATTCTGGGTAAACACATACTGCAGGCTTTTATGATCTGAATAAATATCAACATGAACCCCATACAAATAATGGTGCCAAATCTTCAACATAAACACTAAGGCTGCCAACTCTAGATCATGAGTCAGATAATTCCTTTTATGAGCTTTAACTGCCTAAAAGTATAACCCACAACCTTACCATGCTATATCAACAAACAAACCGGTCCCACACAGGATGTATCACAGTATACAAAAAAACCATCAGTACCCTCAGGCACAGTAAAACTGGAGCAGAAGTCAACTTATTCTTCAGCTTCTTACAACTACCCTCACAAGCATCAGACCATAAAAAATTTACCTTTTTTGGAGTCAACTTAGTCAACGGAGTAGTAATAGAAAAGAAGCTTTCCACAAATCTCCTGTAATACCTGGATAAACCTAAGAAGCTCCGAATGTCGGTTGGAGTCGTAGGTCTAGGCCCCTTCTTAAGCACCTCAACTTTTTGTGGATCCACCATGATCCCCTCACTAGAAACAACATGACACAAGATTGTCATGATATTTAACTAAATCTCACACTTTAAAAACTTTGCATACATTCACTAATCCTTAAGAGTCTACAACACTCCTCGGAGGTGACTAGCATAATCCTCCTTACTATTGGAAGATACCAAGATATCATAAAATAACACGATGACATACAAATCCAAAAATTGCCTGAATACTTGATTTATGAGATCCATAAATACATCCAAAGCATTAGTCAACCCAAATGACATCAACAAAAACTCATAATATCCATATTGGGTTCAGAAGGCAGTATTAGGGATATCTAATTCCCTAATCTTCAACTGATAATAACTCAATCGAAGATTAATTTTAGAAAAACATCTAGCATGTTGGTCAAATAGATCATCTATCCTAGGAAGAGAATACTTATTCATCACCGTTACCTTATTCAGCTGTCGATAATCTATTCATATTCGAAGGGAACCATCCTTCTTATATATAAAAAGCATGGAAGAACCCCACGGGGACACACTAGATAGATGAAAACCTTATCAAACAGATCTTTTAGATGCTCCTTAAGTTCTTTAAACTCACTTGAAGCCATTATATATGGAGGGATAAAGATAGAAAGAGTATCTGGTTAAAGATTAATCCCGAAATCTATTTCCTTATCGGGAGGAATTCTAGAAAGATCACAAGGAAACACCTCGAGAAACTCATTAACAACAAGGGGAAATTGAAAAAAGGAAACCCCAAAACTATAATATTTAACCCAAACTAGATGATAAAGATACCCCTTGAAATTAGCTTTCGGACTCTAAGATAGGAAATAAATCTTCCCCTAGGAACTAGGGAATTCCCTTCCCACTCTATTACTGATTCATTAGGGAATTGGAAACTAGCCTGTTGGGCCTTACAATCAAGAGATGCATAGCATGAGTGAATCTAATCCATATTAAGATTACATCAAAGTCTACCATATCCAACTCTATCAGATCCACCAAGGTATCTCTACTACAGATAGATGCCACACAACCCATAAAGACCTTTCTAGCCGATATAGAATCACTCATCGGGGTCAACAAAGAGAAGGTATCAAAAATGCACTCAGGATTGAAATCAAAATAAATAGCCATATAAGGGGTCACATAAGAAAGGGTGGACCCCAAATCAAGCAGAGAATATACATCATAAGAGATATTCAAGGAGGACCAAGGAATTCCACAGTCCACGTTATTCCAGGATACATGTATATATATAAGTGTAAACTATGCATACGGTCGTCAAGACCCCTATAGTAGCATATATGGTTTCCAATATTCATCCTCCCTGAAACTTACACCTTTACGGTAATCTACAAAAACCCTTATTAAGCCTAATTAAAATAGCTTACCCATTCCCATATATTAAGCAAGAATCATCCATTATGACATATACCATTTGTATTGCCATACCAATTATGCTTGCAAGTTAATATCATTATGCCATACCAATTATTCATTACCTTGGGGGAATTCTTTGACCCTCATAATTTATCAAGTCAAATTTTGGAGAAATTCCTACCCCCGTAGTCTATAAAATCAACTTGGGAGAATGCCTCGACCCCTGTAGTTTATAGCTAAGTCAACACACGGCCATCAAAGACTTTAAAAAAATCATTTGTATTTCATTTTGACTTTTATACAATGCAATAGTTTAGGATAGTAAGCCAAACCATGTGATTAACTATGTTTCAAAGCCAATTATGAAAGTGGGTTAGGTTACATAATTTCCAAACCAATTCAATACCAAAAATCATTAATTTGGGAGAATGCCATGTCCCCATCCCATAGTACCATGACCATGCACCCAATTAGTTCAAAAATCATCAATAAAGCATAAACAATGCATATAAAATCACAGGTACACCATTCAAGGAACAATCATTCAAAACCCTCAACCCAAGTTCTAAAATCAACATTTAAAACCACATGAAAATCAATATTGCATTCCATGAATAAAACACAAGTTTTTAGTGAAGATTAACATGCTTGAAAGTAGTGAGAATTATGGAGGAAATTTACCAATTGGAGCTCTAGAAGCCAAATCCTTAGAAATCCTTATTTTTTTTGCCTTAGGGATTCTAGAGAGTAGAATAGTGCTTATGCTATGATGATTTTATGATAATAGGTCTACAAGAGTGTTTTAAGTCATGATATAGAATTTGGATGAGAGAAAAGAACAATTTTCCCTTAGTCATACTTAGGACAGAAACATTAGCCAGTCCACTGGTTTGGTCACAAGTCCCTTCATACGACTCGTGACCTCACCTTACGACTTGTAAAGTAAAGGTCTTAATCAGGATAGTAACTTGGGCACCTACACTGGCCAGACTATGATTGGGGTCCTATGACTCGTAATGAGTCTTTATGACTCGTTAGGCTAGTCATTACCTAGGCAGTGAGCAGAAAAGTCAAGAAATTTTTAGAGGTAAAAATTTGAGGTGTTACAAGTTACTCCACAATTTATGTTATTTTTTAATTTGGTCGTTCCTCCCAGTTTCAACTTTATTAACATCTTCTTAGAGTTGACAATTGCTAAATGTTAGTTTCCCTCTTTATTTTTTCTCTATATTAGTTTGTTAAAATTATCTTCAAAAGTTGTAAACTTCAAAAAATTGAACCTTCATCACTTTAGTTTTTTGTTACAATATCAAGCTTTGTAATGGATCTGGATTCTGTACCTCTTTTTAACCTTGGAATTTCTCAAATTGACAACATCAAACTAAATGAAGATGTTGTTAATTTTGTTCTCGGTGTTTTTGATAATATTTTTGAATATCTCATGAAAATATATCTAAAATTTGCAATGATGCAGTACAGATGAAGCAGTTGTGTTAAAAGATGGCAGTAGAATCAAAGAAAAAAGGAGTCGATAATGGTAAGAAAAGAGAATCTGACACTTCTAGATGAAAAGGTGTTGTTTCAAAATGAAAATCTGTTGAAGTCATAATGAGATACATCTTACCATAGGTTTATCAATTTTTGTATCTGACCATTTTAATTTGAGATACATGCTTTTTGATTGAAGATTCACTATGTAGCTTAGTTCTAAATGCATGTTGCATGTGCATATTCTTGTATCCATACAACTGACACATTTTTTGAAATGTATCTCTTTCAATTACATGTCTATTGTTAGAAAATTTCTGTATGTATCTCTTTAAATATTAATGTAAAGATATTAACTTCTGTATATTTTTAGAAGATTTACAAGCAACACGTGCACAAGTAAGTACACAAAATACTTTTTACACTTTAACTACTAACGTAAAGATATTAACTTATGTATTTCTAATTTATAGGAAATATAGAGACGGTCACTATACAGTTAAATGTACAAGTCTTGAATTTTGACAACTAGATTTTGTAGTTGCATTTCCGAAGACAAAGAATTGATTTTACCTCATGTATCAACCAAACGAATGCTGAATGATGAGGTATTACCATTACCATTATGTTAATTTTAGGATTAAATATCACATCTTGATTATACATAATAATTTTAGGTCTTTGTGGCTGAATATTTGCACATTTTGGTAAATCTTGTTACCTAGCAAAATTTCCTATGCAGTTTTCTAGTATTATTATTAGCTTAGATTGTTACATAAGGATAAGTTTTATAACAAATGTTTTAGTTTTGTTTACTTGTATCTCTTTTTAGCTGAGATTATTAGATGAAGATCATTATACATTTCTTGTTAAATTTAGTCAGATACACGTGCTAAATTATGTATAAGTTGTTATTTCGTGTTAGATATAAGTGCTGAATTATGTATCTGCTGAATTAATGCATTTGTATCTCTTTTTAGTTGAGAATATAACATGAAGATAATTATATATCTTTTGTTATATGTAGTCAAATAAAAGTACTCTCTTATTCATTTTATGTATCTCTTATTAATTTTATTTCAATTACATATGTAAAATAATGTATCTCTTGTTATTTTTAATTCTATAACATATGGAGTACTTGTATCTCTTGTCAGTTAACTCTTATCTACCACAAATGCAGACACTAGTAACTAATATAAGTTAATATTACTATAGTATGTTATACATCCATGCTATTATATCTCATATATTTATTTATAACTTGTGCATCATCTTGATTTCATTTTCTACAATTTGTGGAAGAAGTATAAGCACTAGATTTCTCCAATATGTAGATACACCACTGCAGACTATTTTTTCAAAGTGTACATTGATAAGGCATACAAGAATTACTACCCAGAGGCTGGTGATAAGGTTCTTCTAACTTAAGATACATTTGCACGTTCTAATATTATGTTGCTTAATATCGGAAGTCATTAATTAACACAATCAAAGGATTAAGTACACCTGCTGGTCTGCCTTGACACCTTATAGATGAGGTCTATTTACCAATTAATTATGATGATGAGTTTCATTGGGTCCTGGCAGCCATTGATACTTAAGGAGTGGTGTATTCGTGTGTATGATTTTATGTCCTCTTCAAGGAATAGAGAACAGTCATGTGAGGTCCAAAAGTTAGTTATAATGCTACCTACTTACCTTCAGTACATTAATTTTTGATAAAAAGTATCCACTGATTGGTCAACGCTCGAATCATACAAGAAAAAGTCAAAACCTAACCCATTTCAAGTTGAATATGTTTCTGGCATTGCGCAGCAAGAAAGTGGTAGTCTGTATGTATCACCTTCTTTTTTATTTATTTTTTTCATTGATCAAAATTATTTTGTAAGTATTTCTTAAAAAATCATGATGCAGGGATTGCAGTGTATTTGTGGCTATATTCGCCGAGTATCTTAGTAATGGATTGGACACATCATCTTTGCAGATTGTTGCTTTATATAATCGATTGTGATATGCCTTCCTTTTATGCAAGTTATAATAGCGGAGAATAGATATTTTAGTGACAATGAAGATCCCCTCAGATCTAAACGCCACTTCATACCACCTAAAAGACGACATGATTACTCTTCAATAGTTGTATTTTTGTTGGTTATGTCCAACTTTGAATCTAAACTTTCATTGATTATTAAAGCTTAGTAAACCTTTGATGATATTTTTGGGTTGTTGTCTAAGACAAATACTTAGTGTTTTGATGACACAGTATTTCTAATTCAGGAGTTATTTTTGCATATTTTATTCCATCTATTGATTAAACTCAATTTGAATTTGCTAGAGACAAGTCATTTTTAACTAATGAATGTTGTAGGTACATTAGTAAACCATTATTTATTAGGTAAATATATGTATCTGCTAAACATAAGTTATTCACATGACATATATACAACCAAAAAATAGTTATGTGACAAATATGTCTTATAATTTAATTTACATATCTCAAATATAACATGTATTTCATGTCAAAATATACATTGTATTACAGACAAATATTTTCCTTGTACTATAAAGCAAATATGTTCTTGTATTTTAAAATAGTATAATTTTTAATACACAAAAGTAATTAGTTAATTTCATTACAATTCAATAAACCAATGTTTAAATTTGAAAAACATTATGCATCTCATACAATGTATTTTCTCCCATCATCATAAACAGAGTACACATATGGTGACGAAGCATTAACCTATCAGAAAACAAACAATGTATTAATTTGATGTTACATGCAATTTACTAACAAATGTATCTCTTATTAAGAATCATATGATGATTTTTAATTTTAAAAATTTGTACTACGACATGTGATATAATACTAATTATGCATTTCAGTATTCAATAATTCTTTATTTATGACATTCATCATTATTTTTCATTATCCAGTTTAATGCAAAATGTAACTCATAAATTATATCTGATATATAATTTTAGTTATGTATATCCTTTTTGTTCTAGCAAATGCATTATGCATCTCTACCAAAAGGGTTTAGAAATGAATATATCTCAGTAATCAAAATTATGTATCTCAACTTCAATATTATATATCAAAATGTGAGATACATACTTTTGACTAAAATGTTTTAATAACTTTGTATTTTTGGCTATATTCATTCAACAAGAGACAAATAATAGCTCTAGTCTTACCCTCAAATAATATCTCACTTTCATCTTTATCGATGATACCAATGCACAGAGGATACATCCCAATACTTGATACACTTTTCTTAACCTCTACATTTAACTTGATTCCCATATCATCACAGATCAACAAGGGAGATGAATTTCCTTCAATAATATATCGAGCTTCAACTTTTTTTCCTTCTTTCATCAATTTCAAGTTCTGCATCAATTGCAGAAATCATACGTTTCATTCTCGTCGACTACAATACAATCAATCTTGTATTCTTCGTTCTTGACATTAGACAACCAAACACCAGAATATCTTAATAACATCGAGATATTCATTAAGAAATATTAAAAAAATCACTGAAAAAAATAAAGAAGAGAAGAAAATATATATTGTGCAATTTGAATGTAGAGAAGAAAAAAATCACAGAAAAGAAAATGAGAAGAGAGGAGAATATTGATTGTGCAATTTGAGTGGAGAGAAGAAAAAATAATCGCAAAAAAAAATGAGAGGAGAATATTGATTGTCCAATTTGAATGAGGAGAAAAATATTTGAAAAATATACATTATTTAACTGATATACATCTTTTTGGGGGATTTCTGACTGCTAATTAAAAGATATGAAACATATTTTACTCCTTAATTATCTTATTTTCTATTACTTACCTTAATTAGTGCATATTAGTTTCTTTGATAGGATGTATCACCAACTATGCATCTCTTGCAATTAGAAGTATCAGAAAAATAAAAAACATGAGATTTTATGAAATTTTGATAAAGTGGGAATATGAAGTAACTAGGACTAAACTAGTAGAGATTTATGTAAATTTCACTAAATTAAATAAGGGGGTATTTTTTTTAAACCCCACCTAGCAAAATAGAAATTAAACCACATTTTCTTTATATGTTATATATATATATATATATATATATATATTCTCTCTATTTTCTTGAAATTTTTTAATTTCGTAAATTCGACTTAGTTACCTCTTCAAATTTTATTCTTGATGATTTCATAACTCACATGCTTTTTTTTTATTCATAACCCTCAAATATTTATAAAAAAAAGTTTAAGATATCTTATGATATTCTTCTTCTTTTTGTAATCTATATAAATTTATGTTTTTTTATTTCATGAGATTCCAATTCAACATTATCCTTTTCAGTTCAGATTTGAAATAGTAATACCCTTATATTGTCACTCCAAGTTATATTCATGCTTTTGTTTGGATCTGTGAAGAAGGTTCTTGTAGGTTGCTAAGTTTATGGGCTAGGCAATCGAGGAAAAGCTCAGCAAATTATGCAATGATTTTTTATTTCTTTGTCATCCACTTTTTTATTGTTCAGGTCCTAGATTACTAAGAAGGATGTATTTGTTGTAATTTTATTTTTTCGGTTACTTTTTATTTTTGTGTATTCTTTGATGAGACCTCTTTAATTTGATTTTCTTTAAAAAAATTTAATTGTTGCAAGTCTGTATTTTTTGAAAAACCTTGTATATTGTGCAATGATTTTTGTATCTCTTTGTCATCCATTTTTTTTAATTATTCAGGTCCTAGATTACTAAGAAGGATGTATTTGTTGTAACTTTATTTTTTTGGTTACTTTTTATTTTTGTGCATTCTTTAATGAGACCTCTTTAATTTGATTTTCTTTAAAAAAAATTAATTGTTGCAAGTCTATATTTTTGAAACACCTTAGATTTGGACCCTTAAAAAATTTCTCTAAGTTGAACATTCTGGACATCATACGACTTGTGCATGCTAGTCATATGATGTGGTACAGTTTAGGGGTCCGAACTCATATGTTTCAAAGTGTGTTTAAAGCAACTTACTGTCCAAGGTACAATCTAACATCTTACTAGTCGTTAGTTAGGGTACGAATAGTATGTTGCTAAGTCGTATGGTGCCTTAAGTCTTGTCCAAAGTATTCTATCTAGGGTATGAGTTATAGGGTACTTCTCATATGTTACGATACGAGTAAGTCATATGTGGTCGAATATTGGTTAGTATGGGGGTCCAAGATGATGCTAGGGTGTGAAATAAGGGTACAAATCATACTCTAGGGTATGGTTTAGGAGGATGGGTTGTACCCTCCTGTATGGATATTTTGAGATTTTAAGTTGGAGGTATTCCGGACATTTCCACCCCAAAAACCTTAAGTCCCCACGTCTTAAAACATGTTATGGCCTTTCATAACCCACTATTGAAAGATTAAACACTCCAAAAACACTCTGTTAACTCTCTCTTGAAGATTGGGGCTAGAGTTCTTCAAAGGTGATCATCTTGAGGCTTAAGAGTCAGGTTTCTTCCGCGAATCTTCATGAATAAGGCATGTGAATCTTTCCTCATTGTTAGTTCTCAAATATCATGTGTTTTAAACATTAATTTTGCTTTATTAATGGTGGTTTTGAAAAACAAAATTGAGGGTTTTGTTGCATATGATTGAGTATTGTTTACTCTTGGTTTAACTTGTGCTTATACATGTTTTTGGTGATGGTTTGCACATGTGGGTTCTTGGTAATTATGGTTTAACAAAATGGGTCATGGGTAACCATAAACTTGATGGTTTTTATCTTGATTTTGGTCTTGATAATAGCATGCCCTCAAAGTGTTTGTGAAAATGTCTAAGAGAAATAAATAGTCACATAACAATGGTGTTTTGAACTAACGCTTGGCCTAATGAATATGAATGTTTGGTAAATAGTTTTGGTAAAGGCTTTGTTAGCCATTTAATAGTTTAAATGATAAACTTGGTAGTTTAAATTGTTAAATGGGTTTGGGTCCCTAAATATTAACTTGATTTATGTCTTTGTTAGTGTAACGACTCGAAATCGCCTCCCGGGATGTCACACGGTGCTTAAGACTACAAGTAGCCCCAAGCTAACCTTTAGAGCCGGTTTCTACCCAAAAACACCCAATTCAAGATAAGAAAAGACTTAAACACTCGCATAGCCATATCACAAGAAAGGAAATAAGAAAGGATAATTGGTTCATATGACCACAACATAGAGAAATCTCAAAAAAACCATAATACTGATCCCTCTCGACATATCACAAGTCTAATACTAGTCTGAAAAAGCCTCTATGAATCAAAATATAGAGAGCCATTGGGATAGGCCCCAACTGACTCGAAATGGATTGAAAATAAAACATAGTCTCTCAAGTACAGTAAACATCTAAAGATCGGTCCTCGAACTAGGAGGACTCACCATTGTAGAAAACATGGGCAAGGTGCTTGGAGAATCACGGGTGAGGCTGGGACTGAGCACCTGAACCTACATTATAAGACAATGTAGCACATAGACATATATGTGGATCAGTATTTGGAATGTACTGAGTATGCGGGGGTGCATGCATATGTATAAAGTAGTAACGATATTTTCTTCAATGAAATCATGTATGTATAATGAGATGACTCACATAGCTTGAACAAGTATAAAATATAAAACTCATAAGTCATGTAGAATGAAGCATGTAACACAATCTCGTGAATCATTATTATTTAACTTCAAAATCAAAAACCTTCTCTTACTCTCAATGCCATAGGCTAAGGGATTTCAAACCACACTTTCAAGTCATGCATATATCTCAAGAGAGTAAAAGTTCTTCAATGCTCAACACTTCACCATCATTTAGAAACTCATATACTTGGAATTCAAAATCATAAAACTTGAAAACATACTTGAAGGCATTTCATTCACTTTAGAAAATATCGCATCTCAAATCAATACCTTGATTAGAGAATATCTTTCCAATTCAACCATTTAGGAAAATAGCTTATAGGGAAGGAAAATAAGCATTTAATTTTAAAGTTCAAAAGGCAAGGGAGGTTCTCGTAACCGACATAAACCATGCAAGCTACATGGAGTCCAATGTTTTGTCCTCCTAAGAAAGAGACCCCACTTTAGGAAGGAGCGTCATACTCTTGCCAAGGAGTATAACCTAGGTCTAGTGATCACTAAATGAAAATCAGCCTCGGGCTTACTCATAATCATAATATAATCAGCCTCAAGCTCACATCCTACGGTGGCACGTAGTTTTTGGGGTAAGAAACTGTAGTAACTTACCTGCTCGGTGCTAAATACTACTCCCTTTAGATTATCTGCACTCATCTCATAAAAATCCACATTTAGAACAATCTCATGGTTCACCACAAACCCATTAATCAAATCAATAATCTCGTATAGTGAAGTGGATTTCAAAGCTTTCGGACCATTAGGTCAATTCAATTTTCAACCATCTCAAAATACTCAAATCATGGGTGCTTATAGCACGAGAGTTCATAATTTCATAAGTCTCGAATAGGGCTTACTAACCCATAGTTCAGTTTCAAGTTAAAGCTTATCAAAAGCATAATATATAGCATATAGATTCATAAATCATGTGGAAATCTAGAAATTTCAGCAATTCATCTCAAAATCTCAATGTAGTCAGATGCTTCAATATCTCAACATTTCAAATATAAGATTCTCAAGGAGTAAAGTCATGGGGTTTATCCATCTGTAAAAACTCAAGAAAACATGTATAAATCATGCCATTTAACTCTCAATTCATGAGAAATATCAACATAATGCATTCAATAAATATGGGTGAAAACCCCAATTCAAACTCATGTAAAAACCCCATAATTTCAGCAAAATCATGATGTAAATAAACATTTTGGGCACAAGGGTGAAAGGGTTACCCAAGTTCAAAACCCCACATACCTTGAATTTGAAGCTTGAGAAGACCTCTTACTTTTGGAACTCTACTCTTGCTCTACAATGAGGGTTATTGAGACCCTTCACTTGGGAACCTATAATCTTGACTCAATTTAGAAAATCCATGGTGGATTCTTGAGATTTATGAAAGAGGTTTTCAGTATTTAGGGTTCTTGTTGAGAGAATGCTTGATAAAACCCTTATAGAATGCTTGAAAATGAGTTTAATATAGTGTTTCCATGATTTTATAGGATTGGAAAAATTAAACTGGAACCCAATTTTGCTGGCCTCCACGACGCGCCACTAATCGCGCTGGCTGACTAGAATTTGACAATTGGGAAAATGGCATCCTCCACGACGCGGAGCCATTGCAATTTCCAACTGGTTGGGACCTGGGACTCCTCCGTGATGCGCCACAATTATGGAGTCCCACTGGAAATTGACAATTGCTAAATGCACCCTCTCCACGACCGCTAGGCTCTCAAACGATGCAGCTTTACGATGAAGGCTTAAATTGACTATAACTTCTTACCCGAGTGTCCGATTTGGGAAAATCTTATATCGATGGAAATCTTATCAGATTTCTCACGTGATAAAAAGTAGAAATTGGGGAAATTCTATATGGTTAACATATTACTCACTTAGGAAGAAACTTCTCAATCTTTTAGGGCGGAATTATGCCTCACTCGACATGCCCTATGACTTAAACTACGAGGGAACTTTGTAGGGCCTTATATTTAGACAGTGGGTTTGATTCCCTAAACATTGGATTGAACAAGTGTTTTTGTTAGACAATGGGTTCGAGTCCCAAAGTCAAATGAATACATGGTTGATTAATAATGGTAATGGCATATGTATACTTGCAAGTAGTGTTGGTATGACGTTACCAATGAAGTGACTTGGGTAAGTAATAGGCTAAATGGTTGCATATGTGAAGTGGTAGTTTTAAAATTGACTTTAAAGCGGGATGTGTAGTAGGGCCGTGAATGTAGAGTCCAAAAGACTAACACTAAAAATGGCGATAATCGATGCGGGTGTCATGTGACCGGGTAGTTTGAGTCCCCCAAATAAATATATGAAAGAGAGGTTCGAGTCCCCTTACACTTGTATTGGTGCTTAAGTCACCTTGATTATGTAGGGAGATTTGAGTCCCCCATATAGGCATCTATGGTTATGGATATTCTCTGGTTTGTGCGGCTACACACACTACGACCCTTTCAGCTAGGGGAGAGCCAGTACCATATATCCTGTGAGTGCCTTTCTATATGACAGTTATGCTACATAACCCAGGTTAATGGTTTCAAAGTACATGCTAATATTGTTCCCCATCTCGGCATGGTATACATGTATATATATGTGTTGCATTGGTTATGTGCATTGGATGATTGGTTTTGAATTATTGGTATCATTTTATCCTTATCCTTGAATTACATGCTAGCGTTCCAACCACTAATCATTTTTGATGCTGTATCCCCATGCGATGCAGGTGTTGGTCATACTACACCTTCTACTCAATGATTGGACTCGGGATCAGCTTATGTTGACTTAAAGTGGTGAGCTTCCATACTTCAGAAGGCTCTATTTCTTGCTTTGAGTTTCCTTATGTCTTTATTGGATTAGACTTAGACATTGGTTTTTGGCTACTGCCAAGGGCATATTCCGACAGGATACTTTTGGATTTCCTTTAGAGGCTTTGAATAGACAACTGTTGGACTTGGGTACGTTATGGTATGGATATGGAATTTGTTATTATGTTGATCTTGTTATGGTTATTTGTTGGGGTATTGGATGGTTGGACTTGTTTGGGTTGGTCATAGTCTTAGACCTATCCCAAAGTCTTTGTGTTATTAATCTCCTTATCTTGGTATATGTTCAGAATTCATCTAACTCAAGGTATATGTTGGTTGGTTTGATTGGGTAGTAGGGTGATCTTCGATCCTTATTGGGCTTGATATGCCCATTACGACAAGGCCCCGATTTGGGCCGTGTTAATTTTTGTTTGGGGTCAAATTATTTATTTTTGATTTTATTGAAAAATCTGGTAACTACTAACAAAGATTCAAAATTGTAACATCCATAATTTTGTATCATTTAAAATAATGAGTTTATGGTTGAGGAGGCGATTTATCGCCTTTCACGTCAATCTCCTTTGAGATATCAAGAGAATAATTTTAAATAGATGATTATCAAGGAATATGTGTATTAAGTCACTTAGATTTTTTAGATTTAAGTTAGAGACCAAAGAGAGCTTCCAAATAAAAATTCTAGTTGACAAGTTTATTTCATGAAAGTCATTATGTAATCTTGTTGATGTGCTAGCTTGGGTATTATCACCCAATTTATAGAGAGTTAGAAGTCTCATTATATGTCAAACTAAATTTATTTGTGTCTATCTTTTGAACTATCAAATCGTGCATCAATCCACATCAGAGTAAAAATTCATGACCATTTTACCCAGTCTGTCTGGGTAGAATTGGACCAGTGAATTGATTGAGGTCAAAAATAGTATAAAGTTTTATTTTGACATTTTTTAATTTAAAATAGAGGGTTGGGTATTCTTGAGATAACTTAGGGGTGACATCTAGCATTTAGGAGTGCTAAGGTAAGATTTCACCTTATTCTTATTGACTTTTAGCTAAGTCTAAGTTAGATTTCATTGGTAATGTCCAAAATGTGTTGTAGTTATGTTTTGATAAAGTTCTGATGTAGTAGTAGTGGTGGGTATTTCTATCAACTTGTTTAGATTGGGATTTCAGATTATTTTGTCAAGGTGATCTTCCTTCTACTATCCTCCTTCATAATTTCATATTTCAGTATTATTTTTATAGATTTTTGACCACCAAGAGATGTTTTGAATACCATGGATCTAGAAATCCCCTTTGTCTCATTGAGTTGAATTATTATTGTTGTATATTGATGGTGTTAAGGTTTTTGAGGGGCTGGGGTTTGGTATGCTTATTTTCTAAGTTGCGTACGACAATTGTCGAATTGTATGAAGTGAAGTATGCCTTGTTATAATGACTCAGGAGCTCGTTAATCTTGTGAGATATTGGTAGATTCTTTTTGTCATTATTAGTTGTTAGTTTGGCAGAGTTTACTATTGACATCAAATTCAAATGTAATGGAAAATAAATTGCATTCACAAATAAAATGTGAAGAAACATAATTTTATTAAATAATATGGGCACGATTCTGTTTGTTTCCATAATTCTTCTCTCTTGATTATCTTTGAAATTCAAGGGTCAATAATAATACATTTCTCAAATGTAGGGAAATTTGGACCTTTTTATGATATATTTGACCGGGAGGAACATCTGGTTGACTTTGAGAAAAGGGTATTTGGAGCCTTTATCTTTTTGAGAATATCTCAGAAGTTAATGAGATATTCGAGATGAATCTTCAAGAGAATATGTTACCTTTTAAATAGACATGATTTAGGGGTTAGGGTAGAGTAGCCTTCAAACTAGAGTTTAGGGTAGCGCAGCTCCAATAACCCTAACATAAGTTGAGTTCATCTTGTAGATTCCCACAAATTTTATGTCTGAAAATGCCCCTTACTTCAAGACTTGTCGTAGTGTAGACTTGATGACACTCAAAGACGAGATTTGATGTAAGTTTTATTATTGTATTTTTGTGACTACAAATTTGCTTATTTTAGAGATGAATGACAAATTTTGTTTGGTTGAGCGTGCTAATTTGCTTACAGTAAATTTGCATATGTGGGTAAAATTATTTGTATTCTCTTGATTCTTTTCTCTAGATTATGTATGTAATTTGAGGATTGTTAATAGCGTATTTCTTGAATCTAGGGAGATTTGGAATTCCTTGTACATATTTTATCGCGAGGAACATCAAGCTGACTTTGAGAAGGTGGTATTTGGTGCCTTGATCTCTTGATGAATATCTCAGGAGCTTATGAGATACTCAATATGCCTATTCAAGAAATCCGAGATCATATATATTGCTTTTTAAATAGGCATGATTTAATATTTAGGGTAGAGTAGCCTCTAGGAACCCTAACAGAAATTAGGTTCGCCTGGAAGAGTCATATAAAATTTTAATCTCTATAATTACAATATCATTTGTTGAGTTAAAGAGGGGTTGTCGAAGTGCTGATCTTAATGTCTTATTGATTTTCTATGGATCATTCTTGTATCCTTGTTGATTCTTGCATTTGACGTGCTACGATTGGTTGGATGGTCTTTATAGCAATACCTTTGAGGCTTTGGTTGAAAGGTATGTTAGGAATTCCTTTTTGCTTTATGACATGACTTTGAAGATTCAAGCTTTTTTAGGCCTATATATCATCGTAATTTGATTTATAGAGTTATTAAGTTGAGTAGAAAATATGATATAGTGTCTATCAACAACATTCTTTTCCTTACTTAGAGGACTAGAAAAGTATGTTATGACTCAATTGAGGTCGCTTGTGATTACTTGCTATTTGTATGATGTATTTATCTTCTGGATACCTCTCATGAGGTTGTTTTAGCCCCAATAGACCCTAATACTAAGAGCCCATTTGTCCATGAGAATTTTTCACTTTTTTCTAAAAAATTATTTCACTTTAGTGAAAATTGTAGTGTTTGTCCATATGAATTCCAAATACAAATTTGGAATTGTATTTGGAAAAGTGAAAACAAGTGAAACTTGTTTCACTTTTTTTTTTCATTTCAACTTCTATCACAAAAAGTCAAAAAGAACTCTAATTTATTTTCATGTCCAAATGCAACCCAATTCCAACCCTTAAATTCTTTAGTTTCCATGGACAAACACCTACTAACACTACAGAGTTTTGGAGCCTGTGGGCTAATTGATACACCAAGCCTATATGTCAGACAACTAAGTTGAGCCTACTTGGCAGGAAGATTGTACCTGTGGGCAACTATTATATTGTACAACAAAGCCTTAGAAATGTATTATCACGATGAGAAATTCGATCGTGATGGCACCTAACATGCCCCACACGATAGTTAAGCCAACCCATTACCTAACCATATATAATTGAGAAATTCACACTAGAAATAATAATAATAAATGCTACAACTCAACCGAATACAAATTTATCCCAAGAACTATAAGTCATCAAATACAAGCCTCTAAGAGTAATAGCAATACAACTAGGATGTCTAACTCAAATACAAAGAAAAATAATATAAAATAAAGATAGGAGAGATTATGTAGGCTCTAGGAGTAAGCAACCTCTACCTCAAAATCTTAATGATAGAACCCCAACGAAATCTGAAAACTCAATGATCAGGAGGAGCTAGCTTTGTAACTACACATAAAGTGTAAAAATAAACTAGCGTGAGTATGAAATCATGTGTCCTCTGCAACATCATCGATCGATCCTAATTGAGAACCACCTATTTTAATAAAATCCAACTCAACCAGATATATCTACACTCAGGAAGGCCACACCTAGTCTAATAGTTAAAACAATAATATATTACCCAATCTATCTCAAATGAATCAACAAAGCATGATGACTCGACTCAAAGAGAAATATCACTTTGATAGTCAATCAGCCACTTCAAATAACCAAATAAATATGATAAGAATGATTCATGCCATAAATTAATGGGGAAAATAATAATGATAAATATGATGCAATTCTATCTTACCTATATACTCTTATTGCTTTGTCTAGCTAACTAGGACTCGTGGGGGACTCATGAGGTCTATATACATCCTTCATATCTCCTTCTAGGGTAGAAAAGTAAATAATTATATATCCATTCAATTTGGATCTGCCCATATGGCAACAAAGGGAATTCCAATAATTCTGGTGCCTCAAGTAAAACACAATCTCTGGATCACCCAAAGTACACGATGAATAACTAATAAAACCATGATAATAAGTATATGAAGAGGGAGATAAAAACCATAGGTTATCAATGCCAGTCCAACACGAATATAATAAATGAGACTTCTCACTTCATAATTCATCCACAATAATAATCGATCAAAATTTTATGCTCTCAATATGATAATAAATGAATTAGGACACCAAGAATTCAAATACTTGCCTAAAACAACTAGCACATAAATCTCCAGTGTATTGAAAGTGTGAAGGGCCTTAGAAATATTATTTAAACTTTTTGCCCTTCATTCAAAGATTGGATGATAGACAAACTCATTTTTTATTATTTTCTCTAATTATTGTAGTATTAAATATAAAATATAGTTAATATATGGAAAGTTTTGGCCTTCTTAAATATATGGGAAATTTTACCTCAAGGTTAGTGTACAAACTTTTTTGGCAACATCAACTGGCTTATTTTTGAAAAATAAAAAAAAGCTAATAAGAATTATATATTCTGAAACATAAAAAGGTGGCGTCATTTCTTTTCAAATTAAACACGATCCTAGGAGTCTCAAACTAAAAGAAGAAAAGTCTTATGATTGGAAGAGATAAGCATCTAGTACCCCTTAAACTATGACCACATTTGCTATGACATACTTGTACGACCCCTTAAAAATTTTGATCATTTTATTTTTGACCTTTCCATGTGCATAATATCAATTTTTGACTTAAATTATGTTTAGAAATGTTAAAAGGCTGTTTGGGAAAAGTTTTAGAATTTTTAAAAGGGGTTCGGGGTCATTTTGGTACCTCGAGGAAGTAAGGATGCACAATAAGGCCATGTCACAGATGTTAACCTCCACGATAACATCATGGCACGAAGGATAACCTCTATGATAACAACGTGCCATGCCAGTGTTTTAGTTTTATCTAGTTATGTTTTTTGTCACTTGGGGTGAGGGTATTTTGTTTTTTTCACCCTTTGTATGACCTTTAAACATAAAATAAGCGTCTTTTCTTTAATTTTCAAAGATAAAAATTATCCATTCTCTCTTAAAACTCAAAACCCAAGAACATTCAAGGGTTTCACTAAGCATTCATCATCCAATCTCCAAACTTCAAATTTTATTTAATTTTTTGTGTGTTTCAGGCATGTTTCTCTTTTCTAAACTTCAATTTTATATTGTGGCATAAATTGAATGCACTTTTATGTGATTAAATTATGAGTTTTAAAATTGGGTTGAGGAGTTTTGGTTGATACTGATTGAATTACTTCTCCCTTATTTTGAATTGATTCATGATTTAAATTAATGATTCTGGGTCTAAATTGATACATTATTTAAATAGTTGGGATGCGAGACAGGAATTTCCCCAAATTGGATTTGTGAATTTGATTTTGTTTTGGAAAATTACATGGTTTAGCTTTCTTTT
Source organism: Capsicum annuum (assembly GCF_002878395.1). Taxonomy (NCBI): domain Eukaryota; kingdom Viridiplantae; phylum Streptophyta; class Magnoliopsida; order Solanales; family Solanaceae; genus Capsicum; species Capsicum annuum. The sequence goes on from NC_061117.1 coordinate 69,460,795, forward strand.
GAACTATATGCATTGCATTAATGAATAAATGAATGTAAAAATGGATTTGGATGGTCTTGGTGTTCATGGTTTGAATTTTAATGGAACTTCATGGTCTAATTTGGTTGTGTAAATTGGTTTGGCATAAATATATTAGCTTGCAAGCGTATTAATATGGGGATACCAAGTGGTAAATGCCTTAATAAATGAATCCTGGATTACTGGTTGATTGTATTTGCAAATTATTTTAATTTGGAATTAAAGAGGTTGTGTAGCTCGTTCTGAAGGTGTACGTCCTGAGGGGACAAACATTGGAAACCATATTTGCCGGTATTAGGGTCTATATGACTGTGTACTTGATATATATATATATATATATATATATATTTGGAATGACTATTGCATATGGTGTCTTTAGTTTTCCCTTGAATTTTCCTTGTTTTATATAGCTAACATGCACTGGAGCCTTTTCAATAGGGGGAGCTAAACCCATATAGCCCATGGGTGCCTTTAGAATGGAGCGAGCTACATAATCTAGGTTAATGGTTTTAAAATTCTCATGTTCTTGACCCTTACCCTATCCTGATATTTTATATATGTATATAAGAACATTTGCCTATGGTTTTGACTAATTTGGGCATGGTATTATTTTATCACTTTTCCTGAGTTACATGTCAGTGCTTATCCCACTAACTATCCTAGGATGCTATATCGTTTCATGATGTGGGGTCCAAAGACTTTACTATTATTTTGTGCAGCGTTAGGTGGATTAGCACATTTGTTGAGTTTTTTTGAAGTGGTGAGCCTCTATCTTTTAAAATGCCTTATCATTTCATTATTCTTTCTTTATTTGTTCAGTAATTTTGTATTCTTGTTTGGTTATAGTCAGGGGTATTTACCAACTTAGTGGTTGTTAATTGATCCTTATTTTTCATTTGAGTTATCTATTTTTGTTTCTTTATAATATTAATTGGCTTCCCCTTTATCTTTATTATTATCTTTGTGCTCTTGAGGTTTGTTTAAGGGGGTAGTCTCCGATCCATGGTGGGCTTGAGATACCTATCACGATTAGGCCTGGGGTCGTGTTGTGACAAGCTTGGTATCATAGCACGATTTAGAGTTGTTGGGTGTCCATAAAGCTGTGTCGAGTAGAGTCTATTTTATGGGTGTGTAGCACACCACACTTATAAGGAGGGGGCTATAAGTCATTTGGGAATGTTTTCTTTTTGTGTTCTATTTTGGGCTATAGATTCTAGTATTATGAAACATCTCTAACTTCTGGCTTCTTCGTGTTTCAGATCATGCCTCCCTAAAGATCCAATATTCGTAGAACCTCTGTTGGGAACTCTGTCTTACCTTAGGATAATGTGGAGGGGACTCGCCCTATGTATGGAGTGCAGACCCAGTTTAGGGCCCCACTTCTGATTGTGTGCCCCAGTGGAGTTCCACCTATCCCCACTAGTCTTTTTTGGGTTTCTCGAGGTAGTGATGTTTATTATTAACCACCTTAGAGGGACATCTCTAATATAGAGTTCTGTCGGTATATTTATTTGCTTACTTATTTAGTGAAATCCCAGTCTCATCAGTCAGATTATATTGGTTTTGTTGCTCTTTCTTTTGAGGTCACTCGAATTAGCTAGTTCATGAGGTTGAATCCCCTAACCTTTATAGGCTCTAAGGTTGAGGATGATCCTCAGGGATTTATGGATGAGATAGAGAAGATTGTTTGAGTGATTCATGCTACTAATTTTAAAGGTGTAGAGTTTGCTACATATTAGCTGAAAGCTATTATTTATCAATGGTATGACTAGTGGGAAACTATTAGGGGTGATGATTCTACACCGACTATGTGGGATGAGTTATAAAGGGCCTTTCTTGATCATTTCTTTCTTCAGGAGTTGAGAAAATCTAAGAATAAAGAGTTTGTGAATTTGAAGAAAGGTAAGATGAGTGTGAAATAACATGCATTAAAATTAAGTAACTATATCATTATTCTCCAGAGTTAACGTCTAACTAGAGATATAAAATATGGAAGTTTGCTTTTGGGTTGTCCCACGACGTGGAATTAAAATGTAATGCTGCAATGTTAAACAGTGACATTGATATCTCCAAGCTTATGGTTTATATGCAGCAGGTGGAGGATGAGAAGAAGAAACAAACAGAAATAGGAGAGATATAGAACAAGAAGTTTAGGTATTCAGAACAGGGTGAGGGTCAACAAAATAATAGGAGAGATGATAGACAGTGGACCAAGAAGAATAACTGGGGAAATTATTATTCATCTTCTAGTGCTCCATATCATAATCCTTCGTGCTATCTTCATTCTCAATCTAGCAGTGGTCCTAAGGCACAGGGTTCTCAGTCTCAGGATAGTGGAGCTCAGTCAATCCTACCTTATACTCTTTGTTATTTTTATGGCAGCTTCACTACGGTTATTGTAAGGAGGAGAGGAATCAATGTTATAATTATGGTTGGTTGGGTTATATGCAGTGAGATTGTATTTCAACCAGGGTTATCGCTGGGGCTAATAAGGTTCTGATCACCTCTTCTACAACTCTTTTGCCAAAGAGTGCTACTTCAGGTACCTGTAATCGCTGGAATTATCTCTATATACTTTTTACTCACCAAGAATCTGAGGCATCCCTAAATATTATTACTGGTATGTTGTAACTCTTTTCCGCTGATGTTTATTGTGTTCTTTATTTAGTCTCTACCCTTTTTATGTGACCCCTTATGTGGTTGTTCATTTCATTTTTGGTCCTGAAAGTATTTCCGACCCGTTTTTAATTTCTACTCCAGTGGGTGATTTAATAGTAGCTAGAAAAATCTATAGGGGTTGTGTGGTGTCTATCGTTTATGGAGAGACATTGGTGGGTATAATAGAATTGGATATGATAGATTTTGATGTCATCTTAGGGATGGATTGGCTTCATTCTTGCTATGACTCTCTGGATTGTAGGACTCAAAGGGTTAGTTTTCACTTTTCTAATAAATCGATATTTGAATGGGAGGGGTGTTCCTTTGTACCCAAAAGAAGGTTCTTAGAGCTTAGAAATTAATTTCAAAAGGGTGTCTGTACCATCTAGTTTGGGTTAAGGATTTTGACTCTGAAAGTCCTTCTTTGTAATCTGTCCCCTTGGTTAATGAATTTCCTGAAGTGTTTCTCAATGATTTTTTTGGAATTCCTTGTGACAAGAAAATAGATTTTGGGTTTGATCTTCTACCAAATACTTATCTTATTTCTATTCCTTCTTATATAATGGCTCTGGCTAAATTAAAAGAGCTAAAGGAGCAGTTAAAATATCTTTTTGATATAGGGTTACTCCATCCTAGTGTTTCTCCTTAGGGTTCTCCTGTGTTATTTGTGCGAAAGAAAGATGGGTCTCTTCAGATGTATATAGACTATCTTCAGTTGAATAAGGTGACAGTGAAGAATAAGTACCCTTCTCCTAGGATAGATGACCTTTTTGATTAGCTTTAGGGTGCTAGGTGTTTCTCTAAGATTGATTTTCATTCGGGTTATCATTAGTTGAAAATTAGGGAGGATGACTTTTCTAAAACTGCTTTCCAAACTTATATGGTCACTATGAGTTTCTAGTTAGTTCATTTGGGTTGACTAATGCTCCAGCTGCTTTCCTGGATCTTATGATTTAGGTATTTAGGTAGTTTTGGTATCTATTTGTTATTGTCTTTATTGATGACATCTTGATTTATTCTAAGAGTAAGGAGGATAATACCATATCACCTCCAAATTATGTTGTAGACTCGTAAGGATAAAAAATTATATGCTAATTTTTTTAAGAGTTAGTTTTGGCTGAATGTTGTGACTTTTCTTGGGCATGTTGTTTCTAGTCAGGGGATCAAGTTGATCCATAAAAAGTTGAAGCAGTTAAAAGGTGGCTTCTACACAAGTTTTGACTTGCCGAAGGGTACTAATAATTTTGTTGTGTTTGGTAATGCATCCCATATGGGACTGGGTAGTGTTTTGGTTCAGAATAGTAAGGTTGTAGTTTTTTTCTTAAAGATTTGGTGCCATTATTTGTATGGGGTGTATGTGGATATCTATTCAGATCATAACAACTTGCATTATGTATTTACTCAGAAGGAGTTGTATTTTAGGCAAAGGAGGTGTCTTGAATTGCTCAAGGATTACAACATAAGTCTTCACTACCATCCATGTAAAAGCTGATGTTGTTGCTGATGCTCTTATCAGTTTGTATATAGGAAGCTTATCCCATTTTAATACGGGGAAAAGAGAATTAGTGAAGGAAATTCACAGGTTGGCCAACTTGGGAGTTCATCTTTTGGACTCTGAGGATGGGGGAGTAATTGTTCAGAAAGTAGTCAAATCATTTCTTGGAGCAGAGGTGAAAGACAAGCAGGCTTTGGATCCCATACTAATGCAGATTAAGAATGAGGTGGGTCAGTAAAAGATTATGGATTATGATGATATATTGATACTTGGCAAGGCCGGATGATGATTATGATGATACATTGATACTCGACAAGTCCAGAGAATGATTATATTGGTGCGCTTATTTTTATATATACCGATTTGAGTCTGGCTATGCCCTATGTATGGCTATTATATATATTTATATGTATTTACAATTTGGGTATGATGTCGATATTAGGGATATCAGATATAACCCAAATATGGTAAATATGATAATTAGTGGACTTGCAAGGATTAGTGATAATTGTTGATTGGTGATAAATAACTATAAAGTGGTATAGTTGATACTTAGTGATAAATGAGGATTAGTGGTGCATATTGTTTAAGTGACTAATCATGACTAGTTGATAATATAAGATTAATTGGTAATGGATGATTACTTAATAAATGTTGGCTAGTTGATAACTAATGATTAATGGATATGTGGTGAATGGTTATTAAATAATGACTAAAGATTATATGATGACTTATAATCAAATGAATTAGTTAATAAAGGATGGTTAGACATCAAGTGACGACTAGTGAGTATTGATGATAAGGTTTCTTTATGTTAGTAAATTATGAAATATTGGTAAATAACCGATTGATGGTAATTGTGGGAGGATGGTTACATGACGATGAAGGTTAGTTATATGTTGGTTGATTGTATTATTCCATCTTGAGTGTACTCTCCAGGTGTATGAGAGTCTGTGATAAGTTTTGTTTTCTTTTCCATACCAATTGGTGTATGGGAGCCAATTTTGTAGTTTGTGATTGCTTGTGTGATGCCTTGTGATGTGTTATTATTTTGATTTAGTTGCTCATCACACGATGATATTGACATGTGTTGATACTTTGTGTTATATTGCTATTTTAGTTAAATTACTTATTATGTTTAGTAATGTTGGACATGATTAAGGTATGTTTCTATACCTTGGCTTAGTTATGTTATCTTGCATTTTATCATGCTTATATCATGGTTTAGCTGAGTCAGCCGATGATGCCTACTGAGTACCCATTGTTTTATTACTCATACTACACTTATGTACCTCTTTGGTGCAGATGTTAATCATTAATAGTGCTGTGTTGATATTTTCAGAGATAGGGTGAGCTCTTGGAATTTGAGTCGCTCAATTCTCTCTATCTTTTATATTCAGTCTTTTGTTATGAAGATAAATGTTGTTGACTATTCTAAATTTGAGTTGTATTATTGTTAGATGCTCTTGTAATGGCTCTACTAGGTTGTGGGATGTTATCTTATATTAACTTCTTTTATCTATTTAGAACTCTTTGCTTATTTTTAAGTCTGTTATTAATTTTCACCTATATTGGGCATTTTCTCTTGAATTGACCCATTATGTTAGCTCTGGGTTATGGTTTAGCTTACATACTTTTAGGATTTAGTAGATGACCTCATGACTTATAAATTGGGTCATGGAAAATTGGTATCAGAGCCTAGGTTTCACCGATATTATTGGTACAAGAGCAAGTGTCTAGTAGAGCCTGCGAATTGGAATGATGACGTTTGTTTCCTATCTCAGGAGGCTATGGTAAATTCTTAGGAGTTTTTCAATTTATTACACTCATATCGTGCTAAGAGTCTGAGTTGGTTTATTGAACATTCCTTTGATTTCACTCTTTCACAAATAGCCAGGACACATACTATCGCTACACAAAATGAGGGTCCCAAGATCGAATCTAGGTATCCTACTCTTATTTATGGATAATTTAGAGGTTGTGAACAGCTGTATAATGTGTCCCTATCTAGGCTCCAGGATAGGTCACCTTCCCATGTTCTATTCTCGCTCCTGAGCCAGAGATTCTTTCGCCTCAACCAGTGGTGGGCTAGGGACCAGCCTAGGATCCATAATGATTTATTTCTTCTTTAGTGCTTAGGGATGTATTGGTTTAGCTTTTAGGTTTGGTTTGTGGTACATTGTCTGATGTTGCATAGTCTACGAATCAGAGTGGTACTGAAGCAGGGGCACAACCTGTACCTGTGGCTTCCAGAGTTGAGGTTCTTCCTGTAACGGTAGTTGCTTAGTCGATAGTTGCTAAGCTAGTGTTTGGTCAACGTGTTATGTCTTCTGAGAAGTAGAAGATATTGGGTAGATTCTTGAGATTGGTCCAAAAAGTTTTTTTGGTTCTCCAGGCTAGGATACATATGGGTATCTGATTACTTGTGAGGATAGGCTTTGTAATTTAGGCTTAGTTGAGACCCATGGTCTGGATTACACCACATTTCAGTTGGACTTGGCTGCTCGACCTTGGTGGAGTGGTTATATGGATTCTAGATCCGTTGAATCTTCTTTTTTATCTTGGACTCGATTCTCCAAGATGCTCTTGGAGAAGTATAAGTATATGCCTTACAACCTTAGAGATTGTTTGAGGGATTAGTTCTCTAGATTGGAGTAGGTCCCTATGATAGTTACAAAGTATGAGGCTTATTTTCACGAGTTGGTTAGATATTCGACTCATATTTTGGATATGAATTATGAGCGAGTTTGCTACTTTGTTAAAGGGTTGAGACTTTCCATTCGTATGTCTACTCAAAATTTAGTTTCTATGGATAGGTTCTTTACTGAGGTGTCAGATCATGCCTAGGTAATAAAAGAGATACACTGTGAGGGTCGTGAGGGCCATAACAAAAGGCTTAGGTTTCAGGGTAGATTTAGTGGGAGTTGTTGTGGTTATTGACCTTGAGATAGTAGTTCTCGGAGTAGGTATCCTCCGTATCCATCTTATCTGTCTCAAAGTTAGCCTAGTTGACCTGATAAGGCAATACTTTAAATTACTGATGGAGGTTAGTCTAGTGCTAGATATCGCCCTGGTAAGAGAAGTGGTCAGTCTTCAAGAGGTGCATCATCTGATCATTTTAAGTGTAGTGGTTATTACAGTTCAGTTAGATTTGTTGGTTCTGGTTTATCTCAGGTGTCATGTTATACTTGTGGAGCTCCTAGTCACTATTTATAATATTTCCCTAGATGTGGGTGATTTTTGTGTCAGCTTAGGGTGCTTTCCCTATTAGAGTAGTTCACCCCTTAGTTAGAGGTAGTTCTTATTATCGTAGGGGTGGTTTCCAGGGTACTCGAGGAGGTTCTCAAGCAGGAAGTATAGGAGGTCGGTTACGTGCCCAGCCAGATGGGGGAATGGTTAGTTGTATGCATTACATGATAGACCTAAGGTTGAGACTTTGGATGCCGTTGTTACCAGTATGATTTTGGTGTTCTGCCAGTCGGCCCTTACTTTATTTGATTTGATATCTACTTATCCTTATATTTCTGCTTATTATGCATCACGGATGAAGTTGAGTTGTGATTTATTATCTGTGCCATTATGCATATCTACTCCCATAATTGATTCTTTAGTAGTGGAATAAGTTTTCAGATCATGTGTTACTACAGTTAGAGATATTGATACTAATGCTGATCTTATTATTCTGGATATTATGGATTTTGATGTGATTCTAGGCCTGGATTAGTTATCCCACTATCATGCGGTCATGGATTATTTTGCCAAGACCATTACCTTAGCCATGCCCAACGTACCCCAGTCATGTGGTAGGATGCTGTTGCCGTAAGACGACGGGGATTATTTCCTATATGTGTGCTAGGAGACTTATTTCGAGGGGTTGTGAGTCTTATCTCGCTTTTATTTGTGATGCTAGTGTGGAGATTCCATTGCTCGACTCTGTTCCTATAGTTTTGTGAGTTTCCTAATGTGTTCTCTACTGACATTCCTGGTATTCCCCCTTTCAGTGTGATTGAATTTGCTATTGATCTCAAGCTTGACACCTGGCCTATTTCTATGGAACCTTACCATATAGCTCCCACTGAGCTTAAGGAGCTCAATTCTCAGCTTTAGGATCTTCTTGGTAAGGGTTTTATTAGACCTAATATATCCCCTTGGGGAAATCCTATATTGTTTGTGAAGAAGAAAGATGGCTCCATGCGTATGTGTATTAATTATAGAAATATTAATAAGGTGACAGTGAAGAACCCATTATCCTATGCCTCACATTAATGATTTATTTGACCAACTTCAGGGTGCAACCATTTTTTCTAAGATTGACTTGAATTCGGTTACCATCAGTTGAGGATTCAGGCTGAGAATACCCTAAAGACAACTTTTAGGACCCATTATGGTCATGTTATTTGGTTGACTAATTCCCCAGTTGCATTCATGGATTTGATAAAATGAGTATTCATGCCTTATTTAGATTCCTTCATAATTGTGTTCATCGATGGCATCCTTGTGTATTCGAGTATTAGACAGGAGCATGCGCAGTATTTGAGGATCATGCTCCAGACTTTAAGAGATTATATGCTTTTTGAGTTCTCCAAGTGTGAGTTTTGGCTTGAGTTAGTGAAATTCCTTGGACATGTGGTGTCTAAGGATGGAATTATGGTACACCCAACTAAGATTGAGGCAATTTGTGATTGGGTTAGACCTATATCTCCGATTGAGTTAGCTCTTCCTATTGAGGGTGAGAGATTCACCATATTCTGTTATGCTTTTGGTGTTGGTTTGGGTTGTGTATTGATGCAGCAGGGTCGTGACATTACTTATACTTCTAGACAACTTAAGGTGCAATAGTACAACTACCCCACTCATGATTTAGAGTTGGCGGCAGTAGTTTTTGCACTTAAGATTTGGCAACATTATCTTTATGGTGTGCATTGGGAGATTTTTATTGATCATCAAAGTTTTCAACATCTTATGACCTAGAAGAAGCTTAATCCTAGGCAGTGTAGATGGATAGAGTTGGTTAAGTATTATGATATTTCCATCTTGTAACATTCAAGCAAGGCAAATATTATAGCATATGCTTTGAGTAGGAAGGTAGTGAGTATGGATATCTTGGATTGTAAGTTTCTCAGAGACCGTTGGCACAGTACATTAAGTTCTTAGCCAACTTGATAGTTCACCTTGACATTTCAGATCCTAGGAGGATTTTGGCTAGTGTGGAGGTAAGGTCCTTGCTGTTTGAGCAGATTTGAGATCATCAGTTTGAGGATAGGAAGCTTTGCTTTCTTCATGACCAGGTGTTGAGTTGTGAGTCTGAGAGGAATACCACAGATTCTGAGGGTGTTTTGAGGTTTGATGGCCACATATGTGTTCCAAAAACTGATGACTTGATTCAGTTTATTTTGTATAAGGCTCATAGCTCAAGATATTCCATTCATCTCGGCACAACCAAGATGTGTAGAGTTTTGAGACAATATTACTGGTGGAGTGGTATGAAGAGAGATATGGTAGACTTTGTAGCTCGTTGCCTATTTTGTTAGTAAGTAAAGGCAGAGCATCAACGACTAGGTAGTTTGACTCAGAGGTTTCCCATTCTTAAGTGGAAATAGGATCGCATTGCCATGGATTTTTTTAGTAGTTTGCCTCACACTTCCCTTGGTTCGGATGGTATTTAGGTCATTGTAGATTATTCTCCAAGTCAACACATTTCATTCCTATTCAGATGTCCTTTAGTACTAAGAGATTAGCCCATATCAATGTTCGAGAGATAGTCCATTTGCATGGTGTGCCCATTTCTATTATATCAGACTGAGGTTCGTGTTCACTTTGAGGTTTTGGAGAGCTTTTTAAGAGGAGTTTGGCACTCAAGTGGATCTTAGTACATCCTTTCATCCACAGACTAATGGCCAATCCTAGCAAATTATTCAGGTGCTTGATGATATGCTTTGAGCCTATGTTCTGGATTTTGGAGGTCAGTGGGATTAACACGTACCCTTGGCAGCATATTATAGCAACTTTTGTTTGAGTACTAAGATGGCATATTTTGAGGCTTTGTATGGTAGGTGATGCCATTCTCTGGTTGGATAGTTTGAAACTTCTAAGGTTAGGCCCATGGTATTGATTTGATTTAGGATTCGTTGGATCGAGTTTGGGTAATTCAAGATAGGTTGAGAGTAGCTTAGAGTAGGCCAAAGGCTTATGCAAACCGTAGGCTTCCTGCCTTGAGATTTGGAGTTGGTGATCATTTATTTCTTCGTGTATCGCCTATAAAAGGTGTGATGAGGTTTGGGAGGAAGGGCATGCTCAGTCCTAGATATGTTGAAACTTTTGAGATTTTATGCATAGTTGGTGAGGTGGCTTATGAGTTAGTTCTACCTCTAAATTTTGCCTCTGTTCATCTAGTTTTCCATCTTCATATGTTTCAACGATATATTCTTGATCTTTTTCATGTGCTTAGATGGGACCCCGTCTAGTTGGATGCACATTTCACCTTTGTAGATGAGCCTATGCTTATTTTGGCTAGTGATTTCAGGCGGTTGCATACTAGGGAGATTCCTATTGTTAAGGTTCAGTGGAGGCACCGCCCAGTGGAGAAGGCCACTTAGGAGATCTAGAGTGAGATGCCGACTCAGTATCCTCACCTATTCGAGACTTTAGCTATATCCTAATCTTTAACTTTTGGGGACAAAAGTTCCTTTAGTAGTGGATATTTTATTGACCCTTTAGGTCATTTTCCATATTTCCACTTATTTTCACCGTTTGAGCCTTTCTATAGCTTCCTCAAGTTATTTATGACTTGTTGGAGCTGACAGTTCAGTTACCGGGCAATCTATTTGGTTTTTAAATCTAATTCTCTATTTTAAAGTCTTCGTTGGTTCCAAATGGCCACGGGGCAAAAAATTTAGTGAAACAATCTCGTATATAATTTTGAACATGCTAGCAGCTTTGAGATATCAATTTTAGGCTACGTAAACCTTTGGTTCGGGTCTCAAGGCACCTGAACTCATTTCGACCAATTGGTCAAAGTGTTGGGAAATTAGAAATATATGACCCATATTTGGTCGAATAGCCTCTGATGGAGATTCTGAGTGAGCTACCTCGTTTAGAACGTTGAATTTGGTATGGTTAGATAGTTCACTTGCGTATATGGGATTCTAGATGAATCTCGAGGGCTTGACAGAATTTTTAAGTTTCAGTTGTGTTCTGGTTCATCTACTATTGTAAGACCCCTTAAAATTTTGATCATTTTATTTTTGACCCTCCCACGAGCGTAATGTCAAATTTGACTTGAATATGTTTAGGATTAAAAGGGTGTTTTGGAAAAGTTTTGGATTTTTTGGAAGGGGTTCAGGGTCATTTTGGGACCCTGAGGTAGTGAGGGTCCATGATAAGGCCGTGTCATGGAGGTTAACCTCCGCTATATTGACATGGCATAAAGACTAACCGCTGTGCTATTGGCGTGTAACGCCGCTGTTTTAATTTTTTCTAGTTTTAGTTTTTTGCACTTGGGGTGAGGGTGTTTTGGTATGTTTACCCCTTGTATGACCTTTAAATATAAAATAACCCTATTTTCTTCAGTTTTCAAAGATCAAATCACCCTCTTTCTCTCTCAAACTCAAAACCCAAAAACATTCAAGGGTTTTACAGAGCATTCACCATTCAAGCTCTGAACTTCGAATTGTTTTCAGTTTCCTGTGTATTTCAGGCATGTTTCTTTTCCGTAAATTTGAATTTTACATTGTGGCATTAATTGAATGAATTTTTATGTGATTTAAGCTATGAGTTCTGAAATTGGGTTGAGGGGTTTTAGTTGTTACTAATTGAATTACTTGTCTTATGTTTTAAATTGATTATTTATGCTTTAAATAGATGTTTTGGGACTGAATTGGTGCATGGTTTAAATTATTGGAATAGGGGACCAGGGTTTCCCCCAAATGGATGAATTTTGGCTTTGAATTGGCATTAACCTCAACCCATTTTATAATCTTGGTTTTAATTATGGATAATTATTGGTTTAACTTGTTTTGAACCCATTGCATTAAAGAATAAATAGATATGAATATGGTTTTGGATGCCCTCGGTTTTGTATTTTAAATGGAACTTGGGAGTCCAATTTGGCTAGCTTGCAAGCATATTGGTATGACGACGCCAAGTGGTAAATGGCTTAGTGAATGGCTCTTGAGTTAATGGATTGGTTTATGTGCAAATTATTTTAATTTGGGCTTAAAAGGAATTGTGTAGCTCACCCTGAAGGTGTAAGTTTGGGTGGGACAGTGTAAGTTCGAGTGGGACTAACACTGAAAACCACATTTGTTGGCGTTGCGGGTCTATATGAACATGTGCTTGATACACACTTGATGTATATATTTTGGGACCGCTATTGCCTTGGTGGAATTATTTTTCCCTCAGTTTTTCCTTGGTTCATAGAGCTAACTCGCACTAGGGCCCTTTTAGTAGGGGGCTGAACCCATATAGCCCATGGGTGCCTTTAGGATGGATCGAGCTACTTAATTCATGTTAAATCTTTAAACTCTCATGTTCATGACTCTTACATCCTTTATATATATATATATATATATATATATATGAATGTGTGCATATGGTTTTGAATGATTTTGGAACTGGAATTACTTTATCACTTTTCCTGAGTTACATACTAGTGCTTATCCCACTGACGGTCCTAAGACGCTACACCATTTAATGATGTAGGGTCCAAAGACTTTTCTGTTATTCCTGTGTATTATTTGGTAGTTGAGCACGTCTGTTGAGTTGCTGTGAAGTGGTGAGTCTCCATCCTTTGGAAGGCCTTGTCATTTTATTATTCTTTTCTTATTGACTTAGTATTGTTGGATTCTTTTCTTTGGTCATAGTTGAGGGGCATGTCCAACTTAGTTGCTATTCTAGTTTTAGGGGCTATTCTGGACAAGTGTGGGTTTGTTGTTGCTTTGACTCTTAGTATTTATTTGAGTTATCTACTCATCTTTTATTACTAAAATGATTGACTTCCGCTTTATTGTTATTATTGTGCTTTTGAGATTAGGCTAAGGGGGTGGTCTCCGGTCCATGGTGGGCTTAAGATACCATCACGGCAAAGACCTAGTTCAGGTTATGATAAGCTTGGTATCAGAGCAAGTTTTAGGGTCGTTAGGTGTCCACAAAGCCATAGTGACTAGAGTTATTAGTTTGGGTGTGTAGCTCACCACACTTATACAGATGAGGCTATAAGATATATAAGAGTGTTAATCTTTCTTGTGTTCTCTTTCGGGCTATAGATTCTAGTGTTATGAAGTTTCTCTAACTCTTAGATTTCTCGTATTTCAGATCATGCCTCCTCGTAAATCTGGCATTTGTAGAAACTCTATTGGACCTTCTATCCTACCTGAGTAAAATGTGGAGTGGACTCACCCCATTTGTGGAGTGCAAACCCGGTATAGGGTCCCTGCTCCAGACTGTGCCACCCCACCTGGAGTTTTACCGGTCCCTACTAGTCCTTCCCGAGCTTCTCGAGCTGGTGACACTTATGCTTATCCACCTTAGGGAGATATCTCTAATGCAAAGTTTTGTCAGTCTATTCATATGCTTACTCATTTGGTGGCATTATAGTTTTATCATTTTGATCGTGTTGGTTCTGTTGCTTATTCATCTGACGTCACTCGGGTTAACCAATTTATGAGGTTGAATCCCCTAACCTTTATAGGATCTAAGGTTAAGGGGGATCCTCAGTGGTTCATTGATGAGAATATATTCAGGGTGATGCATGCTACTTATTCTGAGGGTGTAGAGTTTGCTGCATATTAGTTGAAAGATTTAGCCTATCAACGGTATGAAGAGTGGGAAACTATGAGGGGTGATGATGCTGAGCAGGCTATGTGGGATGCATTTTCAAGGGCTTTCCTTGATCACTCCTTTCCTCAGGAGTTAAGGGAATCTAAGGCTGAAGAGCTGGAGAACTAGAAGCACGGGAAGATGAGTGTGAAAGAGTATGCTCTAAAATTTCAGCAGTTGGCTTATTATGCTCTAGTGTTTGTTTCTAATATGAGGTCCCGAATGATAAAGCTTGCTTTTGATGGTAGACAGTGGACCAACAAGAAGAATTGGGGAAATTTGTATTTGAAACATCCTGATGTTTGGTCCTTTAAAACTTCTGAGTTTCTAGACTTACTATTCAGACTACGACCCTCCCCACGAGTCATCACGGGTTATTACGGGTCTTCAGGACCCAATCGTAGCCTAGCCAGTATGTTGTCCTAGAGTTTTTGTTGTAACTACGACTAGGGGTTATGACCTGTAGCTATTTTCCAGACTACGACTCGTGGTGACAAGCCGTAGTGAGTCTTTACGAGTCCTATAGTGACCTGTAGTCATTGACTATAATTTTTCGGCCATTTAATCAAGGGCACTTTGGACATTTCCCTCTTTACCCACTTAATACCCACAACCATAAAACACCCTTGGGGAATTATTTTCAACACTTTAGCACCCAAAGCTCTCTCTCAAACTCTTTAAATTCTCTAAGGTCAAGATACTTAGGGTTTCCAAGAAATTGGTCATGTAGGGGCTCAACGGTTGATTTCTCTTCATAAATCTTGGTGTTCCAGACATGTTTCTCTTCCCCAAATCTTATTTTATGAAAATCATGTATTTTTTAAATAGTTTAATTGTATGGAATTAAATGTGGGTTTTGATATGGTTGAGGGTTTTCGAATGGTTGATTCTTGAGTTATTTTCTCATGGTTTTCATGAATTATTCATACTTTGAATTTAATGTTTTTGAACTAATGGGGTGCAAGGGTGTGGGAATTGGAATGGGGCTCGAGATATCCTCCCAAATTGATGTGCTTGGACTTGAAATTGGTTTTGAGTAGTTGTGTTCCCTCAACCCACTTGTGTAATTGGCTTTGAATTGAAAAATTGTCACTTGGTTTGACTTACTTACTAATTATATTGCATTACATAAATGGTTAAACAATGAACATGGATTATTAAGGCCTTGTTGTCTAAGTTTGATTTAATTAACAAAAGGGGCATTTTCCCAAGATAATGTGAGTATTATGGCATAGAGATAAGCTTGCAAGTGTGAGGGTATGATGATACCTATTGTGTGCCTTCGGTTGATTCTTTGGCTAATAAATGGGTTATCTGAAACTTATTTTAATTTGGGCTTAATGGGGGTTAGGTATCTAAGCCATGAAGGTATGGATCTTGGATTACTTTTACGGAAAACTCTTGTTTGTCGACATGAGGTTTGGTCTTGATGACCTTGTTCATAGTTCACATTATTGATATATTTTATATCCTAGAATGACATGGGGTCGGGGCATTCCTTAGGCTTCCTTGATACCTCTGATTCGTGTGGCTAACACAAACTGGGGCCCTTTCAGTAAGGGTACCTAAACCTATATAGCTCATTGGTTCTTGTTTATGACGGTTGAGCTACATAGTCAAGGATAAAGTTTTCCTTCATGCTAAGACTTATCCCCTTTTCCTAGCATGACATGTTTATTTACATATATGATTATGTGCATTGGCTTTTGAATGACTTTTGAATTCTGGATCCTGGCATTACTTTATCCCCTATCCATGAGTTACATTTTAGTTCTCAACCAACGAACCATCTCCGGATGATGTATCCCTAAGAGATGCAAGTACCAAAGATACTTCTACTTTTCCTGCGTAGTGTTAGTGTTAGGTAGACCGACTTGGTGATCTCCCATTTTTTGGATGAATTGATCATTCCATCGGTTGCTAGCCCCAAAATACATCTCCAATTGAAGGATAAAGCGGTCATTGTCAAATATAGTAACTCTACTAGGTTGGGGTCAAATTCCAAGGGAATACATCGGAAATCCTTCTCAAACTTATTTTAATTAATAGGCAATGTAGGAAAGTAAAAAGGGGGATTTGTTGAAATAGAAAAAAAGAGAAAAAAAGAATTGGTTTCTCTTGGTTGTAAAGAATCTAAAACGAACACTAGGCTTGTGTTCCCCCTGGCCACCTAACTCAGTAGACTTATCACGCCCAGTTGGACTATTCCGATATATTGCATGTAAAGTCTATAAGATATGTATTATCAACCGTCTTGTGAATGTGAAGAAAAATCTCACCCTTTACTGGTTCAGTCTCAGGGTGTCACCTTATTGCTCCTTGTTATGACCTTAGTTCACTATCCCCTTTTGAGATTTAGTGATTAGATGAGATGACGGGAACTATAAGATGGAGGTAAATCTCAGATTACTGTTGGGATGTCTTTTCCTAGTCACAAACTCCCTTGTAAGGATGTAAAAAATACAGGCAGTTCTTAAAATTGACCGCCGCTAAGAAATCAATTTAACTAAAGAAATCACGATCCATGCAAGAATTTTTATCTAAAATGACTTAGCACTTCCTATACTTTGTTAATTTGCCAGGGTTCCCAAAACTCTAGCCAAGGGAATTAGCCGCTCATAGTTCTGAGATCAATCATAGAATCCACAGGCAAAATTACAAAATCAATCTCAAAATAACGAACGAATAAATCCTAAAATCTTAAATTGAATAACAAACCAAGAATAGTAATCATTAGATGAATGAGAATTAGAATTAATATCTAAATTAGAATGATAGTAATTAACACAAAGTCTAAAGGGTATTTATATATTACAAAAAATCAAATCCTAAATAAAATGGGAAAACCCTATAAATAAAATGCTAAATAAAATAGGAAAACTTAATTACCCATACATACTATGACTTAAAAATATCGTAGGAGTGTAATTAGGATACATGGAAACCCTTGGAAACAAATCCTACTGAAGATGTAAAAAGGCAAAGTTGTTTCGGCACAAGGTACGACTCGCTCTTCAATTCGTACCATTATCATACGAGTCATACCAAGGCTCTTGTATCCAATCCAGTGACTTTCTTCTAGGCTTCAACTTTCTATTCTACATACGACTCCTACTCACGATTCGTACAATGATCAAACGACTAGTGGCCTTCACACGTATCTACCAGGGACTTCTTCTTTTCTTTTTCTTAGACACTGGTCTTCTTATAGTTGGATCATACTAGTCGTACTTAGACTTTTGACTCATATTATTTTGACACATCAACTTTTTCATAGATTTTTTGGTGACTTTAGCTGCATATTGGTATCACAAATATCTCTTAGCTTATAGGTAGGTGAAAACATCCCTTCATGATTAAGTTCTTATAAAGAGTATAACTATCATCATCTTCAACGAGCATAAAATTGTGTGTACTTAGAATTTTTGATCTTAAGACCCACCAAGAGATAGAAAATCTAATTAGCTTTCAAACAATACCAATTTTACCTTAATCCGATATCGAGGTGAAACGTTATAGCCAAAATACTGAAGCACTATTGAAGATGTCTCGAATCTGTCCAAGATACAACTTGTAAGGTCTGTCCAAGATACAACTTTAAGGTCTTTCCAAGATACGACTCGTACGGTCTTCTTACGAGTTGTTAGGATAAAGTCATAAGTTGGGCGGTAAAGGCTGAAAATGGGTTTCTGACTACGACTCAAGCCACTTTTCATAGTTCTTCTTGAATTTAGCATCCCAAAACCTAATTTTCTGTAAAACACTCCTAAAAACACCAAATCTAACAACATAGCCTTAAATACATGCATATTCTCATAGTTTAAACATTTTAAGTGCTATATTTCTATAGCACATCAAGAACCTCAACCTAGAATGTTGCATGTTCTTAGGCAACAAAACATGGCAAAACAATATGACGTTGCTTAATCAAGTGAAACCTAAGATACCTATGGCAGTCAAGCATCAAATTTAGGCTCAAGATCATTACCATCCCTAAGTTTAATACTTTAAAATCCAACTGTGTGTACTAATGATGGATAACAATATGATACAAAGGAATCAAGCTATGGTATTATATTAGCAACAAACAACCATGCATATATACAAGTTACATTACCCAAACAAGTAAGCAGCTCACAATAAGATCCATGTTCCCTCACAATAAAGAAGTCCCTCCTTACTTATATATGAAATCAAGTATGTATATGTGGGGACATTCAAGAGACACTCACTCTTAGAAAAAAGTTCCAGTCATTGCATGTCAAATATCATAGGCTTGCCCTTATTTTCTTTACCTAAGCTTTCAAACAGTTAAGTTAGGATCACTATAAGACTTTTTTTTGGCTTGTAATATAGGCTT
Source organism: Capsicum annuum (assembly GCF_002878395.1). Classification (NCBI taxonomy): domain Eukaryota; kingdom Viridiplantae; phylum Streptophyta; class Magnoliopsida; order Solanales; family Solanaceae; genus Capsicum; species Capsicum annuum. The sequence continues at coordinate 69,479,142 of NC_061117.1, forward strand.
GAGGCTGGTAAGATATGTATGAATATTTAAAGTGACTAAGCCTCTTTGGCACTACACTAACTTTTGGGGTCGACACTTAACCAATTTTTTCACTTTATTTCCATCCTTATTTCTGCCTTTTTATTTTAAAGCATTTGCAGGTTGAGTATGGTCTTTTAGTCTTTCTTTTTCTCTTTTTCACAAATTTTCTTTTCTTGTTCTTTTTCTACTACACCCACCTTACTTTCTTTTATCTTATTTTACTCTTCTTTATACCCATTTTACATCACACACCCCTATGATATCCACCCTCAACTTAGGCGATTTTTCTAAGTTGAAGTGCACAATGTCCAAGCTGGACCAGGGCCAAAATAGGTTTATTGTAATACAAATGGGAAGGTGATAGGTGTAACAAGAAAAATCAGTTATAAGTCTCAAATATCAGGATCAAAATATACTAATTCACACATGGAAGGTCAATTAGGATAAAAGTGGACTAATATAAAAATGACCTATCATCCTTTCCTAACCACTATCCTACAACCTAGCAAGACTAACCGGGCAAGTTCTGGATTTAACACACAAAGGGAACTAAGTAGCATCTCACACATACATGGCACATAGTCAATATTGAAAGATACCACCTATTCGATTCCTGCATAAGTTCACAATAATTATCATGTCCCTAATACTAATGCCATAAAATGATTCACTATAGTCACGCATTATATATATGTGTGTAGACATATCACAGAGTTAAAAAATAGACAAATGGAGAGGTATTTATCATTTATCTCAAAAATTAAAAATATATCAACTTCCCTAGATACTTATTTTTCTCCCAGTTAACCACAAAATATCACAAAACAAAACACAATATACCTAAACATGCCGGCTCTACTAGGAATAAGAAACTGGGAAAAAGAGACACAACAACAAAATTGCCAAGAGGACATCAAGACCCATAAGTAGCCCCACCCTCAACTTAAAATCATGCATTGTACCTAATGTATCAAACCAAAATAAGAGAGTTAGAAATATACCCGTGGCACCATAAGTGCGGAGATCTGACGTCAATCATGAATATGAATACAAATAAGAAAATACCTTGGGTTTTCTCCCAAGCAGCACCTAATTTTACTTCGCGGCATGACAGGACTTTGTTGGGTGCTCAGACTTCACCAACAAACCCATCAATACCTTGATTACTCATAATTTATCAAGTTAGCCTAAGAGTTTGCCTTCAAATTTCTCTTTCCACTTTGAACCTATGAACTGCACCCCTAATTGTTTTTTTGATTTCCCATTATGCACTTGGGGTGGAGGTATAAAAATAAAGGATCCAATAAATAGATGGGCATGCTGTACTTCTTGGCCCTTATGCGAGAAATATAGTTCTTTGATTCTGGCTTAGCAAATTTAAGAATATAGACATAAGTTTTCTCCCCCTTGCACTCTTCTACAGTCTCGGATGGCTCGATTAAGATCTGACTATCCAAACACAATATGGAAAAATACTTTGAATGAGGTCCAACACGCCTCAACTCAGGATTTGCAGTTTTCTTTACATTTCACATAACTATAACATGCTATCTTTAAGATTGAAGCTATCCACAAGAGCATGAGTAATTTTTGACTTCTCCAATTTTAGTTCATCAAGTTGGCTTTTCAAAATTCTTTCATCCTCCCACCACCCATAACTAGGTTGCTGGGCGTTACAAGCAGCGAATTTTGCATCCAACTCTACTTGTAAGTGGCAGATATCCAAGTCAAACCTATCAACTCTTTGAAAATGATTTTGTATTCCTTTCTCCAGGAGTGCCAATGTGTCAAGCATGCTCTCATTATGTTCCAACAATAAATTGATCACGCTCCTACAATAATGAACCATATTAAAAGGAAAAATATTAATAAATAAGGAGTCATCATCAATCCGTACTTCCTTTGGCCAGGCTGTCATCTTAAGAAGAGTAGGCCAACAAAATAAAACCCAATAACCCCAACAACTTCAATTAAGAATTCCGAGACCGTATTCTCCGTCAATGGCACCAAAATTTGATAACTTCTAAAATACACCTCCAATTAAAGGATAAACCAATCATTGTAAAATTTAGTAACCCAACTAGGTTGGGCTCGAATCCCAAGGTAAAACATCAAAATTCATTCTCGAACTTATTTTAATTACCAGTCAATGTAGGAAAGTAAAAAGGGGGATTTTTTCTAAAATAGAAAAAAAGAATTAGTTGCTCTTAGTTGTAAATAATCTAAAACAAACACTAGGTTTGTGTTCCCCCTAGCCTTTCAACCCAGTATACTTATCATGCCCTGTCAGACTATTCTGATATATTTTATGTAAAGTTTACAAGATATATATTATCAACCATCTTGTGAATGTGAAGATAAATTTCACTATTTACTGGGTCAATCTTAGGGCGTTGCCTTATTGCTCCTTGTTTTGACCTCAGTTTATGATCACCTTTTGAGATCAAGTAATTAAATAAGATGGCCGGAATAATAAGATGGAGGTGAATCTCAAATTACTGTTGCGGTGACTTTTCCTAATCACAACCTTCCTTTTAAGGATGTAAGCGAACACAGGCGATTCTTAAGATTGGCCACCCCTAAGAAATCAATTTAACTGAAGAAAATCATAATACATACAATAATATTTATCTAGAATGACTTAGAACTTCCTCTACTTTGTTAATCTACCAGGGTTCCCATAACCTTAGCGAAGGGAATTAGCTGCTCATAGTTTCTAGATCAATAATAGAATCAACAATAAAAATATACAAAATCAATCTCAAAATAATGAAAGAATAATTCACAAAGTCTTAAATTGAATAACAAACCAAGAATAATAATCAATAGATAAATTAGAATTAGAATCAATATCTAAATCAAAATGATAAAAATTAATACAAAGTCTAAAGGGTATTTATAGATTACAAAAAATCAAATCCTAAATAAAATAGGAAAACCCTAGAAATCAAATCCTAAGTAAAATAGGAAAACTTAATTACCCATACATATTATGACTTAAAAACATCGTAGGAGTTTAATTGGGATACATGGAAACACTAGGAAATAAATCCAACTTAAGACGGAACAAGGTAAAGTTATGTCAGCACAAGGTACAACTTACTCTTCAATTTGTACCATCATCATATGAGTTGTACCAAGGCTCTCGTATCCACTACAGTGACTGTCTTCCAGGCTTCAGCTTTCTTTTCTATATGAGACTCCTGCTCATGAGTCGTACCATGATCATACGACTCATGGCCTTCACTCGTATCCATCTGGGACTTCTTCTTTTCTTCTTCTTGGACACTGGTCTTCTTATTGTTACATCATACGGGTTGTACTTAGATTTTTGACTTGTATTCTTCTAACACTTCAACCTTTTTAGATATTTTTTGTTGACTTTAGTTGCATATTGGTATCACAAATAGCTCTTAGCTTATAGGCAAGTGAAAACATCCCTTAACGATTAAGTTCTTGCGAAGAGTATAACTATCATCATCTTTAACCGAGCATAAATTTTTGTCTCCTTATAGGTTGTTGGGAGGAAGTCATAAGTTGGGCAGTAAAGGCTGATAATGGGTTTCTGACTATGAATCAAGCCACTTTTCATAGTTCTTCTTGAATTTAACATCCCAAAACCTAATTTCCTACAAAACACATCAAATCCAACAACATAGCCTTAAGTACATCCATATTGTCATAGTTTAAGCCTTGTAAATGCTATATTCCTATAGCACATCATCAGTCTCCTTCCATACATTGTCCTTGTCATATCCATTGTCAGAGTTGGGGAAATATCCCGACCTAGATTATTTTTGGATTAGTAGAGGATAGGTAGATATTATTGTGTATTGGGTATTGATGTGTGACATCCGTAAATGTCTTTGAGTTTATTACCTTTGCTATCTTGTTATATGTTCTAAATTCAGTCATTTCTAGTGTATGATGATCCATTTAGCTAGGTAAACGAGATGGTCCTCAGTCCTTATTGGACTTTGGATGCTCGTCATAGCTAGACCTTTGTTTTGATTATGAAAAAGTTAGTATCAGAGCCTAGGTTTGGTGTCTTTGAGTATCCATAAAGCAGTGTTAAGTAGAGTCTCTTTTATAGGTGTGTAGTGCGCCACACTTATAAGGGAGAGGCTATGAGGCATTTAGGAATGTTTTTCTTTCATGTGATCTACTTTTGGGCTAATTAGTCTAGGGTATTGAAATCTTCTCTAATTCTTATTTGTTGTCCTTTCAGATCATGCCTCCTAGAAGATTTGATTCTAGTGTAAACTTTTCTGTCCCACTTAAGGACAATATGGATGGAACTCATCCTACTCATAGAGTTCAGACCCGGTCTAGGGTTACTTCTTTTAATTTCTCTTGTAGAGTTCCATCGATCCCAACTGATCCTTCATCCCTTCTCAGTCATGTCCAGAAGATATTACTAATATAGAGTTTTGTCATTCTATTTATCTATTGTCCCAGTTGGTGATATCTCAGTTACATCAGTTGGGTCTAGCTATAGGTTCTACTATGATCACTAGAGTTAGCTAGTTTATTAGGTTGAATCCTCTGACCTTTACTGGCTCTAAGGTTGAGGAAGATCCTCAAGGGTTCATCAATGAGATGAAGAAGATTCTTTATGTAATGCGTGCTATAGATATGGAGGGTGTGGAGTTCGCGACATATCAGTTGAAGGATGTAGCATATTTATGGTACAAGGAGTGGTATCAGTCTAGGGGTGATGATGCTGAGTTTGCTTTATAGGATTATTTTTTGGGTGTCTTTCTCGATCTCTTCTTTCCTAAAGAGTATAGGAAGACAATAGCTGAGGAGTTTGTGAATCTAAAATAGGGTCAGATAATAGTGAAAGAGTATGCCCTAAAATTTCATCGGTTGTTCTGCTATGCTTTTGAGCTAGTATCTAGCATCAGGTCTAAGATGAGAAAGTTTGCTTTGGGCTTATTTTGAGACTTGGTGGTGGAGTGCAAGACTGCCTTACTAAATAGTGATATGGATATTTTGAGGCTTGTGGTGTATATGCAATATGTAAAAGATGGGAAGGAGTAAGAAACCGATATAGGGGAGAGGAAAAGTAAGAGATCTTGATATTCTTAGCAGAGTAGAGGTCAGCATAATAGAGGGAAATATGGCAGACATTGGTCTAAGAAGAAGGGGGTGAATTATGGTTTGTATTGCGTGGCTAGTGCTCTATATCCTAAGTCATTTGTTGATCATTATTTTTAGAGCAACAATAGGTGTAAGGAAAAAGGTGCCTAATCTCAAGCCAGTGGGGCCTAGTCTTCTCTATCCCATCCTCCTTATAGATTTTATGAATAGTTATATCATGTCTTATATCATAAGAGAAGGAATAAGTGTTTCAAATATGGAAAGCCTTGCCATATTTAGAGGAACTGTCCTTCTGCCGATGCTACTACTAGGGATAATAAGGTATTGGTTATTGCTTCTTTAGCTTCTTCACCAAAGGGTGCTACTTCTGGCTCAGGCACTAGTCGAAATCACTCGTAAGCTCTTTCCACCCAGTAGGAATTGAAGGCATATCCTGATATTGTTACTGGTATTCTAAAAATTTTCTCTCATGATGTATGTTAACTGCTTAATCCTGGGTTTACCCTTTTTTATGTGACCCTATATGTGACTATTCATTTTGGTTTTGGTCCTAAGTGTATTCCTAATCCTTTTTCTGTATCCACCTTGATGGGTGAGTATATTATGGCTAAAAGAGTCAATAAGGGTTGTGTGGTATCTATCTATGGTAGGGAGATGCTAGTACATCTAATAGAGTTGGACATGTTAGATTTTGATATGATTTTGGGGGTGGATTGGTTGCACTCATGCTACGCATCTCTTAATTTTTTAACCCTAAAGGCCAGTTTCCAATTCTTGAATGAGACAATGGTTGAGTGGGAAGGGAGTTCCCTAGTGCCTAAGTAAAGATTCATTCATATCTTAGAGAAAAAAAATTGATTTTTAAGGAGTGTCTTTATCATTTGGCCTGGCTTAAAGATTCTAACTTAGAGGGTCCTTGGCCATTATGAGTTCTTGGTCAGGTCCTTTGGTTTGACTACTTCCCTGGTTGCATTTATGGATCTGATGAACTATGTATTTCATCAGTTTCTTGAATTGTTTGTTATTGTGTTTATTGATGATATTCTAGTATATTCAAAGAGTGAGGTAGATCATGCAGATCATGTTTGCAGAGTGTTGCAGACTCTTAAGGGTTAACAGTTGTATGCTAAATTTTCTAAGTGTGAGTTCTGGTTGAATGGTATTATTTTTTGGCATCATGTTGTTTCTAGTGAGGGGATCATATAAGATGTACAAAAAGTTATGGTTGTTAAGAAGTAGATTAGACCCATGACTCCATTCTATATTTGGAGCTTTATGGGCTTCACCAAAAATTATAGGAGTTTTTTTAAGAGTTTCTCTTCGATTGCTGCTCCATTGACTAGACTGATTCAGAAGAAGGTAAAGTTTCTATGGTCCAGCGTTTGTGAGGTAGTTTTGAGAAGTTGAAGGATAATTTGACTTCTTTTCCTATTTTGACCTTGACCCAGGGTACTGATGGCTTCATGGTTTATTGTGATGCATCCCGTGTGGGACTTGTTTGTCTGTTAATTCAGCATGGTAATGTGATAGTATATTCTTCTAGGCAGCTGAAGGTGCATGATAAGAACTATTTGACTCATGACTTGGAGTTGTTGGCGGTAGTCTTTGCATTGAAGATTTAGCACTATTACCTATATTAGGGTCATGTTGACATTTTCTTTGACCATAAGAGTTTGCAATAGATGACACCCAGAAGGAGTTGAATCTTAGGCAAAGAAAACGACTTGAGTTGCTCAAGGACTATGACCTGTGTCTCCATTATCACCTAAGTAAAGCTAACATAGTTGTTGATTCTCTTAGTAGGTTATCCTTGGGGAGATTATCACATATCGATGAGGAGAGGCAAGGTTTGGTGAAGGATATTCACTATTTGGCTAATCTTTGGGTATGTCTCTTGGACTTTAAGGATGGAGGTGTGATTAAGCATGAGGTGGTGAAGTCATCTCTTGGTATTAGGGTGAAAGAGAAACAACTTTTGGATCCTATTTTGATGTGGATCAAGGATGATGTTGGTCATTAAAAAGTAATGGCTTTTGGGATTGGTAGAGATTGTAGCTTGAGGTACCAAGGTAGATTGTATGCTCTTAATGTTGATAGGTTACGTAAGAGGATCTTAACTGAGGCTCATGAGTCAAGGTAGACTATTCATTCTGGTTTGACAAAGATGTTCCATGACTTAAAAGAGATCTATTGGTGGAATACCATAAAGCCAAATATGGTCAATTTTGTAGCTAAGTGTATGGTTTGTCAACTAGTGAAGGTAGAGCACTTGAGACCTGGTGGATTATTTTAAGAAATTGAGTTACCCATGTGGAAATAGGGAGTGATTAATTCGAATTTTGTTATTGGTATTTCGTGATCTTGCCATTAGTTGATTCAATTTGGGTCATCATTGATAGGATGACTAAGTTTTCTCTTTTTTTCCAGTGACTACCAATTATTTGATAGAGGATTACGCAAGGCGGCTCATTCAGGAAATCATCATGTTGTATGGTGAACCCATTTCTATTACAACTGATTGCAGTATGTAGTTATCGTCCCACTTCTGCCATTTTTTTCAGAGAGGTTTGGAAACTAAGGTGAGCATTACACCACTTCCACCCTAAGCAGATGGACAAACAGAGACAAGTATTCAAATATTAGAGGATATGCTTCAGGCTTGTGTCGACTTTGTTGGTAGTTGGGTTGATTATTTACCTCTCATCGGGTTCACTTATAATAATATTTATCACTATAGCATTGGGATAGCTCCATTTGAGGCTTTGTATGGCAGGCGATGTCGTTCTCCTATTGGGTGGTTTTAGGTTAACAAGGATGGGTTATTCAGTACTAATTTGGTTCATCAGGCTATGAAGAAGGTGAAAGTGATTCGGGATAGGCTTAAGACCGTCCAAAGTCTCCAAAAGTCTTTACAAATGTGTGGCTAAGTGTGTTGGAATTTTAAGTGGGTAATTGGGTATTCTTGAAGGTGTCTCCTATGAAAGGAGTGATGCAATTTGGAAAAATGGGAAACTCAGTCCCCATTATACGGGTCTGGATTTGATTTTGAAGAGAGTGGGTAATGTGGCTTATAAGTTAGAGTTGCCTCCTTGTTTGGGTTCTATTAACCCAATTTTTCAAGTTTCGATGTTGAGGAAGTGCGTGGGTGATCCTTCCTTGGTGGTTCCCTTGGAAAGTATTGGTGTTTTAGACTCCTTATCGTATGAGGAGATCCTGATTGAGGTCTTGGATCGGCAAGTTCATTGGTTTCGGACAAAAGAGGTGGCTTTGGTGAATGTTCTATGGAGAAACTAAAAGTTTGAGGACACTACTTGGGAAGACAAAGAGGACATGAATTCCAACTACCTATTCTTGTTTCCCACTTCGGATAATCGTGCTTGAGGTATGTGTATTCCTTAACATCTTTGTTTTCTATCTTTGTTAAAGGTAAGTGTGGTTATATTATGTGTTAAATAGTGCTAAGGGATGCTTTGTCTCTTAATTCGAGGATGAATCATCCTAAGGGGGGAGAATAAAACACCCTAAATTTTGGTACTTGAAAATTTCTAAGTTTCTAGTCTTACTGCTTAGATGAAAACCTTCTCTACGAGTCATCACGGGTCATTATGAGTCTTAAGAAGCAAATCGTAGCCTGGCCAATTTGTTGTCTTTTAGATTTTGTTGTGACTACGACTAGGGGATACGAGTCGTAAAGACTTAAAATGAGTCGTGTGGCCTCACCCATAGCCAAACTAGTGCGATGCCCTAAAATTTTGTCTTGTCTATGACTTAAACCCTATGAGTCGTAGGGGTTTCGTAATGAGTCATAGAGTTTGAGTCGTAGGGTTACTACAAAGGCGTCCCTCAGCTACTGTCCATTCTACGACTCGTGGTGATGAGCTGTAGTGAGTCCTTACGAGTTGTATAGTGACCCATAGTGACTGGCGACAAATTTTTAGCTTTTTAATCAAGGGTACTTTGGGCATTTCCCTCTATACCCACTTAATACCCACAACCATAAAACACCATTGGGGAATTATTTTCAAAATTTTAGCTCCCAAAGCACTCTCGTAAACTCTTTAAATTCTCCAAGGTCAAGATACTTAGGGTTGCAAGGAGTTGGTCATCTAGGGGATCAAGGGTTGGTTTTTATCCATAAATCTTGGTGTTCCAGGCATGTCACTCGTACCTAAATCTTATTTTATGAAAGTCATGTGTTTTAAATGGTTTAATTGTAGGGAATTGAATGTGGGTGTTGATATAGTTGAGGGTTTTTGAATGGTTGATTCTTAAATTATTTTCCCATGGGTTTCATGAATTATTCATGCTTTGAATTGGATTTTTTTGAACTAATGGGCTGCATGGGTGTGGGAATTGGGATGAGGGTCGAGGTATTCCCCCTAATTGATGTTTTTGGACTTGAAATTGATTTTGAATAGTTGTGTTTCCTCAACCCACTTGTGTAATTGGCTTTGAATTGTAAAATTGTCACTTGGTTTGACTTACTTACTAATGATATTGCATTGCATAAATCACTAAACAGTGAACATAGACTTTGAAGGTCTTGTTGTCTAAGTTTGATTTAATTAATAAAAGGGGTCGAGGTATTCCCTTATGATAATATGATTGTTATCGAATAAAGATAATCTTGTACGTATAAGGGTATGACGATACCTATGGTGTACCTTAATGGTTGATTCCTTGGCTAATAAATGGGTTATGTGAAACTTATTTTAATTTGGTCTTAATGGGGGTTACGTAGCTAAGCTGTGAAGGTGTGGGTCTTGGATGACTTATACTAGAAACTCTTGTTTGCCGACATGAGATTTGGTCTTGGTGACTGTGTGCACAGTTCACACTATTGATATATTTGTATCTTGGATTGACGTTAGGGTGGGGCATTCCCTGTCCTTTCTTGATACCCCTGGTTCATACGACTAACACGCATTGGGGCCCTTTCAGTAGGAGGAGCTGAGCCCATATAGCCCGTGGGTGCCTGTTTTGGACTGTTGATTTACATAGCTCAAGATAAAGTTTTACTCCATGCTAAGCCTTATTCCCTTTTCCCGGCATGGCATGTTTATTTATATATATGATTATGTGCATTGGCTTTGAATGACTTTTGAATTATGAATCCTGGCATTACTTTATCCCCTATACCTGATTTATATACTCGTGCTCAACCCACTAATGATCTTCGAACGCTGTATCCCCATGCAATACAAGCACCAGAGATACTTTTACTAGTCATGAGCTGTGTTAGGTGGATCAGCTTTCTTCATTGATCGTTTGAGGTAAAGTGGTGAACTTTCATTTTCTGAAGACTTTATCAATCCATTGGTCTCCTTCCATAGACTAGAATTAAAGATTTTACATTAACATTTTCATTATCATTGTAATTGTCATTGCCATTGTCAGAGTCAAGGAAATTTCTTGACTAAGATTATTTTTTGGATTAGTGTATGATGATCCGTTTAGCTAGGTCAAGGGGTTGGTCCTCGGTTTTCATTGGACTTGGGATTCCCTTCATGACCAGGCCCTGTTTTGGGTCATGACAGTATTCAACTTCCAATGCTCCTTATCCTAAGCCTTTTGGTAATCATCATTTTCAGGCTAGTAGTGGTCTTAAGGCATAGGGTGCCTAGTCTTGGGCTAGTGGAGCTCGGTCAGCCCCACCTATTCCTCCTTCTTATTATTTTGGGAAGTTTCACCATGGATATTGTGAGGTAGGGTGAAATTGGTGCTATAATTGTTGTCAACTTGGTCATATGTAGAAAGATTGTGCTTTAGCCAGGGTTTCTACTGGAGCTAATAAAGTTTCGGTCGTCACTTCTTCAGCTTCTATTCCAAAGGGCGTTACTTTTGGTACAGACACTGGACGAAACATCTCTATGAACTTTTTATTCGTTAGGAATCTATGGCATTTACAGATATGGTTACTGGTATGTTATAAATCTTTTCCATGATGTTTATTGTTTTCTTGATCTGGGTTCTACCCATTTTTATTTGACCCCTTATGTGGCTGTGCATTTTGGTTTTGGTCCTGAAAATATTTTCGACCCCTTTTCTATTTCTACTTCGTTAGGTGATTCTATAGTTGTTTGAAAAATCTATAGGGGTTGTGTGGTGTCTATCTTTCATAGAGAGACATTAGTAGATTTGATAAAGTTGGATATGGTGGAGTTCGATGTCATCTAGGGGATGGATTGGCTTTATTCATGCTATGCCTCTCTATATTATAGGACCCAGAAGGGTCAATTTTCACTTTTCTTATGTATCGATATTAAAATAGGTGGGGAGTTCCTTAGTACCCAAAGGGAGGTTTATCTCTTATCGTAAAGCTTAGAAATTAATTTCAAAAGGGTGTATGTATCATCTAGTTTGAGTTAAGGATTCCAACTTTCAAAGTAATTCTTTGCAATGTGTCCCCGTGGTTAGTGAATTTCCTGAAGTGTATTCCTACGATCTTCCTGGAATTCCTCCCAATAGGTAAATAAATTTTGGGATTGATCTTCTACTGCATACCCGTCCTATTTCCATTCCTCCTTATAGAATGGCTTCGGTTAAATTAAAGGATCTAAGGAGCAATTGAAAGATCTTCTTGATAAAGGGTTCATTTATCCTAGTATCTCTCCGTGGGGAGCTCCTTTGATCTTTATGCCAAAGAAAGATGGATCCCTTCAGATGTGTATAGACTATCGTTAGCTGAATAAAGTTACCATGGAAAATAAGTACCATCTTCATAGGATTGATGATCTTTCTGATTAGCTTCAGGGTGCTAGGTGTTTTTGTAAAATTGATCTCTATTTAGACTTTCTGATGAATGATGATTTCACTAGTCATTTTTACCAAACATTTGTGCACACTACCATGCTTTGTATAAGAAAATAAGACTCCATCATGATTTAAATACACTAATAACCATATTTTGCAAGTATATAGTTGAGAAGGTGAAAAGATGTGGACCGAAGCTAAAAAGATGTCAAATGGAAGCAAAAGGAGTGCAGTTAGGGACCTGGAGTAGTTCAGCTTCAGTTACCATAACTGCAATTCTTAGGCCATGGTTGCGGTCAGTTAAGATGGTCAGCATAATGCGATCATGGAGCACAACCGTTGTCATATATCCATGATCGCGGTCAAACCTGTGCGATCGCAGTTTAGTGGGAATGTGACCCAGGACAATTTTGTAAAATTGCATAGACAAATCCCAAATCATATATAGGCAAAAACCCTTTCTTGTTTGGAGATTTCTTACCTTATAGATATTTTTTAATTGAAAGAAAGAAACGCTAATTGGAAAAGTGTGTAACTATTCTTGGAGGCTTAATTTCTTAGTAATTTTGTGAATAATGAATGTTTTGGATAATTCTTATGGTATATATCTCTTTACTTTCTTCATGAGTATCTAAGTAATTTTGTCTTGGGATTATGTTGAACTAAAGTATAATTGTGTGTGGGCGTTGTTGTGTTTTCATGATTTTTAGTTGTTGAGTATGGATTCCACATTGCATGGGTTAATGAGTTGGAATTTGATGGGTGAAAACCCCAAACTCTAAAAACCCTTCATCATCCTTAAAAGAGGGATGAAAGTGAACTTAAGATAACCTATAACATCCTTGAAAGAGGGTTATAGGGGGACAAGTTAATGGTGGACAATTGAGCCTCTGAGTTACTACCTTTTACAATCTTTGAAAAAGTGTATTTGGAGTGTAAATCATGTCAAGAGCATCATCCTAGAAATAGGGATGCTTAATTGGGGTTTTGGGTGATTACGAGTTGCACACTTGTTAGGTGCTCGAAAGAGCCAATGGGTGAAATCGTTGTAGTTTTATTGAAAGATTGACTACAATGACTTTCAACCTAGCCTATACTTTGGTCAACAACTAAGCTTAATGCTAAACCATCATCAACCCACATGTTTTACCTTTAGGTAGACATAATCCCAAGATCCTCTCTAATCTTAATGTTAAATCAAAAGTGTCATATTCGTTCATTGGCAGTCAAAAATCATTACAAACCAATCCCCCTATTTTATTTTACATGTCTTGTTTATTATCATTTCGGGCAACCTTTTATTAATTACAGCACCCATAGAACTTGAAATTTGTTCACTCTTTGTGATTCGAACCCAGCTATAGTTAAGTCATCGATAATGACCGCCTCAACCCTTAATCACAGGAGTGAGTTGAGTAATATTAAAATAGTGCCCTTGTTGGGGAGTGGGATTTAGATTTCACTTATGCGGTGTGATTCTTACTTGGGGAATAACCGGGGTTGTGTAATTGACTTTATTTGTTATTTTTGATCCTTTGTAGATAGTCAAAGTGTTAACAGAGAAATGAGTGAAAGTGCAAGCAATATGGGTCCCTTTGATGCCCCTCTAAATGAGAGGGTCCACTAAATGAAGTGGGACAAATAAGTCCAATCCGTATCCCACCAACTAGTGGAAATGGAGTCTTCCATGTGACTAGTGTCATGCTTCATAGGTTGAAAATAAAAGGATTGTATGGGGGTCAAGCCTTTGAGGATCCAAATTTCCATTTGAAGAGTTTTGTGGAAGTGTGTGCGCCGTTCAATATAGCATACATTACTTAAGAGTCCATTCGACTTTGCCTCTTCCCATTCTCACTAATGGGAGAGGTGGTTTTATGGATCCGCTTACTTCCACCCAACTCAATTACATCTTGGGACAAGCTTACTATTGTGTTTCTTGATAGATATTTCTCATCATCAATAATGCTTCAAAAGTGGGATGAGATTATGAATTTTTGACAAATAAATGGAGAGTCGTTGTTTGAAGCTTGGAATAGGTTTAATCGTAAGCTAGATCAATACCCAAATCATGAAGTCCCAAAGAAGATTCTCCTCAAGATCTTTTATCATGCCCTTGATCCATTAAACAAAACGGTGGAGGATAATGTGGTGGGCGTTTTCCTAGTGACGTTGCACCACCATGCAGCCTTTCTATTGATTGGAGAAGTGTTAAAGAAAAATCGAGGTTGGCATACCTAAGAAATTAAAGCTCTCAAGATCCCTTCTACTACTTCCAGGGTCGATAATGAACAAAGAAAGCGGAATGAAGAAAAGGAGGAGAACATGGCAAAAATGATGACCCAACTTGAAATCTTAACAAAGCATGTTATGGGTGCACCAACGAAAGCAGTAAATGCCATAGCATCAAATCTTATGAAGATGATGAATAAGAAAAGAAGTTGGATAAGGAAATTCGGTATTTGGCTAACTACTCAGGGGGTTTCTGCCTCGCTTATCAAAGGCAAGGTGGGAACCAAGGTTGGATGGATTGTGAGAGGGATAGAGATTAAAGAGATCGAGAATGCGATTATGACCGTTATGTTCCCTCTCATGATCGAGCTAAGGCCAAGGAGTCAAGTGTAATTGACCCCAAAAAATTCAAGACCGAGGATATGTTAGCAAGAATATTGAATAGAGTGGAATGTATCGACAAAATGGTCAGTGAGTTAAAAGGTGACTTTTCTCAACTTTCCCAAATCGTGGTGTCTCACTCTGCCTCTATTAAGCAATTGGAGTCTCAAGTTGGGAAAATCTCCACACAACGAAATGCTAGGCCTAGAGGTAGACTCCCTAGTGACACAATTTCTAATCCAATGAATGATTCCCAAGTTCTTGCAATAGTCATAAGGAGTTGAAAGACCCTTGATGAATCCTCTAAAAGAGACTTGATTGAGAAAATGCCCAAAGTAAAGGCAAAAAAGGTGTTACCTCAAAGTCAATAAGGAAATGATGAGAAGGAAACCGATGAAAGTGACAAAGAAGTGGTTGACATTAAAAAGCCACAAAGTGAAGCAAGACCCACAATCCAAGTTCTTTCCCCATTCCCTCAATGATTGCATAAAAAAGAGGAAGGTGATAAATTAAGGAAGTTCATGGCCAAACTTAGCAATCTATCGATAAACATACTGTTGCTCGAGGCGATCCAAGAGATCCCCGGATATATTAAACTAATGAAAAAGTTGATGTACAAGAAGAAACTTGTTGAAGGTGATACCATTGAGGTAACTCATGGGTGTAGTCCATCATGGACAGTAGGGTTGCAGAAAATAAAGATGACCCTGGAGCATTCACCATCCCTTGCACAATCGGGAAGCATGAGTTGGCAAAATCTCTATGTAACCTTGGTGCGAGCATTATTTTAATGCCTTTTGTCATCTACAAGAATCTTAGATTAGATACCCCTACACCGACCTCCATGCGACTTGTCATGGCGGACCGATCCATAAAAAGATCGGTGGGAATTTTTTTTAAAGTCCTTGTTAAAGTGGAAAAGTTTATACTCCCAGTGGACTTTGTGGTATTGGATTGTGAAATAGACCAAGAGGTACCTATTATCCTTTGTCGTCCTTTCTTGGCCACCAGAAGGGCCATTGTCGATTTAGATATGGGGAAATTAAAGTTTTGGGTGCAAGATAATAAGGTCTCTTTCAAAATATGCAAGACAAAATAGTAAACCACGGAGATCCAAGTTGTTTTTGTGGTGGATATGAAGAGTGAGAAGGCAAATAAGGAGGGGTTTTACGACCCACCTTAAGTATTAGAGAAGAAAGACGTCGTTCCACGACGATAACTAAGGCGCTATGTGGGTGGCAACCCAAAAATTCTACGAAAGTGGCCTATATCCTTTTATCATGTTTCTGCAGTATAGATGTTAGCTTTTTCATATGAATAAATCATGCATTTGTGGCACTATGGAAGTGTGTTAGATAAGCTCTGAAAGGGGGAAGTGTGCAATCTTACTTTGAAAAACTAAATAAGGGAAAAATTAGTAAAAATTAAGCAAAGAGATGAACAGGGGAAAACAAGAGAGTAGAAATGCTCTCAGTTACCGCGATCGCGGTCCTTAAGCGCGATCGCATTCACTCGCGTGTCTGCGATCGTGGACACCTGACCTCGGTCGCGATCACTTTAGCCATTTAATCTTAATTTACCTCATTTCTCTCACACTCTCTTTCATGATTGTACTCTCTAATTTGGATAGATTCTGGCCAAGTTTGTGAGCTCTCAAACAACATCGTTGCATCTCTCTTGTATCATAACTCTGGTAGGTATCATGAATCTATGCTTTTATTTTTGAAAATAGTCCCTAGAATGCATGATTAAGAGAGGGCCTAAAGTTTTGGTTATTATGCTTTCCATGTTGTCATACTTGGTGTTGGTTTGGTGATAGCTGCTTGAATAAGATGTGCACACAAGTGGAGAAATCTTTAGTCCCCAATAATGTGTGGAAAGTGTAGACAAATGAGATGTGCACACCAAGTGTTTGACACATTACCCAAATGAGTTTTTGATAGTGATAATTGCATTCGAAAGGGCACATTCAAATGCTTATTCGCATTGATCAATTGATCTTCCTATAAATCCATTTTGTAGATCATGCTAGTATCCTAAAAACTCAAGTGGAATTTAAACATGGGGAGCTGTCAAAAACCAGCCTCAGGTATTGCGATTGTAGTCACGATCCACGATTGTGGCAATGCGATCATAGTCTTAACCTACGATCGTGGTAATAGAGCCTCGTTCCTTGCCATGCCAAAAATCCTACATTCCCAAATTTTTAGCCTAATTTCATCAAGCACCTTTTCAAATGAGCACTAGTGAACAATGAGGTACAATTTGCATTTTAAAATATCATTGATTGATCTAATGTGTGCCTAGTTTTTTTAGGACAACCTCATGGACAAGTATGATTACATCCGATTCATGGCACCAGAGTGCCACACTCACTACTATAGTGATCTTTCAAGGACAAAGTGGCTCCCTAAAATAGGTATTTGGTTGGAGAATATTCCAGAGAAACTACCAGTATTTCACGACAAACTTGAAGCCATTGGGTGGAAATGCTTTGCTCTGGAGCCCTATGTTGAAAATGAATAATGGGACATGAATTTTTTGATAACATCAGTGAAATGTCCTTCTTGGACCCACACAATGTGACTATTAAGATTTAGGGCAAACTGGTGAAAGTTGGTGCTAAGCAAATCAATGATTTTTATGGGCTCCAACATACAGACATGGGTAAATTCAAAGCAAATGGTTGTAAACTGGGGAGTTGGTTGGCACAACGGCTATGCCCTGGAAAGAAAGTCTCTTGGGCAAAGACTAAAAGCAATATCTCCATGAACGAATTCACTTTCGAGGCTCTAATATGGCTGTACATTATTTGTAGCCGAGTCCCTCCTTACACCCACATGACAATAGTCCTAGATTTGTATGCTCAATATATTTTTTGCATTTTAGATGACATCTCTTTTGATGTTGGTCAGCTTGTGGTTAATGAAATAGATTATTTCAAGAACTAAGGTGGTGCGTATCTCTTCTTCCCTTCTTTGATTATTGAGCTTTGCAGGAGAGTGGGGTTTGAGTATGCTAGTGATACGTGGGTGAGTCCTGGTACTCTCATCTATCTTTTAAGGATTCGAGGAAAGGGTGCACCTGGCAAAGGAAAGAAGCAAAAGATTGACTTAGAAAAGGTAACATGTATTGAGCCTGAGTCTCATTGGCCAACCACTACCGGACCTTTTGAGGAGATTGGAGTTGATATTTGCTGCCATCAAAGAGCTTGTGTCTAGTTTGAACCAAGGATTGGGAGAGCGTTTCACCACCCATCATTCATATGTGTCACATGCTGATTATGAGAAGTACAATGAGGACCAAAAAGAAGAAAGAGGCTACATTGGTAATCTTGAGAAATCCTATACTCCTCTTTGGTGGAGTCATACTGAGATCTCCAAATTGAATATGAAAAAATATTTACAAGAGAGAAGAAGAGGGATGAGTTCTTTATCATGATGTGGAATGGGGTGAAGGGTCTATAGAAGGTCTTAAAACCTAGAGATATACTTTCTCTTGGGTGGAGAGTAATGATGAGGCCCCAACCGAGTAGACTGATCATGAGGAGGATGGTGATAATGTAATTCGAGCCTGAGAGTAACCCTTGATGCAGTTTCAGGGAGCACCCTTATCTCTTTTATCCTTGATTATTTATGTAGTGGGGACACTGTTATTAATTCAGTTGGGGATGTCTCCTTATTCATTTGATTTGGTCCTATATTATTGATATTTCTACATACTTTTCTGCTCTTTTGGATGATTCTTAGTTTTATTTAGGTTGTAATATTTAGGCACTCTGATGGTGTCCATATTTGCATTGATTAGTTACTTTGTTCTTAGTTTGCTACTTTAGTTTAGTTTTAATCGACGAGATTTTTCCTGTGATAGACTGAGTGATGACATTCTTAAGGGGAAAGCATCGTGATCGGATTTTTAACCATGGATGCAAGGAAAGTCTGAGTACCTGTGGCATCGTGGTCAATGTAAGGGAAGTCTGAGTACTGTGGCATAGATGATTTAGGGATTACACTCATTCCCATTGGCAAAGTCTAAGTATCCATATGGGTGGTTCGCCCGTATTAAAGACACAATGTGAGACATCAACTTGGGTTGTTGCCGTGATCAGCAAATTATGCGTAGTGCGGATGCAAAACAAACAACCCCCTCCATCCAAAATTTTTGCAAAATAGAGGGCATGGACGTGAGCAACTTGTGACAAAATTTTTCCTCTTTCGATGATTCTGAAAATTGACTTCAAAATAATAGTGAATACTCTATCTTTGTCTCGAGCGAGTTGAAAAATTGAACTCCCTTGCCGAGATTCGCATGTCATGTGCATCTCATATGTACTTGTACCATATAGAACTTGTCCCATTAGTCTTTCAAAGATAAATTTTAACTATGCATGGTTAGTTAAATGATCATAGGATATTTTGTGACATTGGAAGCTCACTCTAGCTGAAAAAGCCTACCAATACATAAGAGTTACCCCTAGTCACCCTCCTTGAGCCTTTGGACTTTTCTTTGGCAAACACATTACAAGTCGTGACCCTTCTAGTTGTCCTCTTTTAAAATCTATCCTCCTTGAACTTAAGGTCATAAGTTGAGGCTAAAAGCCTGAATTGGGGGTAGTGGAAATTGAAGGAAATGTAGTTGGGCCACAAATTCTAAAAAGATGCCTATGTGCTTAAGCAAACAAAACATTTTGATTTGAAGAAAGAAAAGATCCCACAAAGGAATGAAAGGCATTATTTATGCACACAAAAAAGAGAGAGAAAAAGAGAAAAGTGGAAAAACAAAGAAAACGCAACATAGGGATAATAGTAAAAGAAAAAAAAGTGACCCAATAGCAGAAAGTGAAGAGAGTATGATGTAGAAGTTCAAGGAGGGATTAGCCCTATTTTCCTATGTTAATATCCTACACTGCCCTAAACCTATATTACAAGCTCAAAAAGTCTTTTGTGATTCCAAACCAAGTGTGGTCATTGTAGTGGCGATTGAAAAATAAGGGAAAGCCTATGGCATGGTACTTGTTAGCACATAAAATTTCTTGAGAGAGAGAGAGTGTTTGCACTTAAAATTCCTTATTGTGTGATTAGTAACAAGGTGTGTGAAATCTTCTTTCTTGTGAGAAGGTATGTGAACAAGTTGAGGTAGGTGATTTTGTCATCCTCCACACAATGAGATAAAAAGGGGTATAATTGGTTGTAGTCAACACATGAATCGAGTGTTAGTGGGTGTTACATGGATGCTGCTCAAAGTCTAATGCATCTTTCAAATATTCCATTTTATTGAGGACTGTTGTGGAAGCCATTTTGTCCATGTACAGAGAGATTTTTGTGGTAGCCATCAAGTTTAAGTCATCATGATCATTGGGTGATAGAATGTGGGAATACATATGAAATTGTCTCATAGAAAAGGATGGTGTTGCTTGAGGAAAAACAAAGTTTTAAGTCGGGGGTGTTGATAAGTGATGATTTTACCACTCATTTGTACCAGACATTTGTGCACACTATCATGCTTTGTATAAGAAAATGAGACATCATCATGATTTAAATGCACTAATAACCATATTTTGTAGGTATATAGTTAAGAAGGTTGAAAAATGTGGATCAGAGCTAAAAAAGGGTCAAATAGAAGCAAAAGGATGCAGCTGGAAACTTGGAGCAGTTCAGCCTCAGTTATCGCGATCGCTATCCTCAGGACGCGGCCGCAGTCAGTCAAGATAGTCAGCATAATGCGATCGCGGAGCACAACTGCAGTCATGTAGCCATGATTGCGGTTGAACCTTCTCGATTGCAGTTCAACGGGAATGTGAGCCAGGAAAGTTTTGTAAAATTATATAGACGAATACCAAATCATATATAGGCAAAACTCTTTCTTGTTGGGAGATTTCTTACCTCATAGATATTTTTGAATTGAATGAAAGAAACCCTGATTGGGCAAGTATGTAACTACTCTTGGAGGCTTAATTTCTAAGTAATTTTGTGAATGATGAATGTTTTTGATCATCCTTATGGTATATCTCTCTTTAATTTCTTCATGAGTAGCTAAGTAATTTGGTCTTGGGATTATGTTGAACTAAAGTGTAATTGTGTGTGGGTGTTGTTGTGTTTGCATTATTTTTAGTTTTTGAGTATAAATTCCACCATTTCTACATAAGTTGGAATTTGATGGGTGAAAACCCTAAATCTCTAAATGGGTTTGATGGGTGAAAACCCCAAAAACTAAAAATCCTTCATCATCCTTGAAAGAGGGATGAAAGTTAACTTGAGGTAACCCATAACATAATTGAAGGAGGGTTATAGGGGGACAATGTAATGGTGGACAGTTGAGTCTGATGTTTACTACCTTTTACAATTTTTGAAATAAGTGTATTTGGAGTTTAAATCATGTCAAGAGCATCATCCTAGAAATAGGGATGCTTGATTGAGGTTTTGGGTGATTATGAATTGCTCACTTGTTAGGTGCTTGAAAGAGCCAATGGGTGGAATCATTTTAGTATTATTAAAAGATTGACTACAATGACTTTTGACCTAGCCTATCCTTTGGTCAACAACTATGCTTCATGATAAACCATCATCCACCCACATGTTTTCCCTTTAGGTAGACATAATTCCAATATCCTCTCTAATCTTGATTTTAAATTAAAAGTGTCATATTTGTTTATTGGTAGTCGAAAATCATTACAAATCAATCCCCCTATTTTAGTTTACATGTCTTGTTTATTATCATTCCGACTAACCTTTTAGTAATTAGAGCACCTATAGGACTTGAAATTTTTAATTCGCTCCTTGTGGATTCAACTCCAACTCTATTTGAGTTATTGACAATGACTGCCTTACCCCTTTATCATGGGATTGAGTTGAGCGTTATCACTATCATCAGTTGAAAATAGGGAGGTTGGTATTCCCAATACTGTTTTCCAAGCCCAGTATAGTTACTATAAGTTTTTGGTTATGTTATTTGAGTTGACTAATGCTCCAACCGCATTTATGGATCTTATGAATCTAATGTTTAGGTAGTTTCTGGATTTATTTGTGATAGTTTTCATTGATGACATCTTGTTGTACTTTAAGAGTGAGGAGGATCATGCCAATCACTTCTGAATTATGTTACAGACTCTTGAGAATCAGAGATTATATGTCAAGTTTTCTAAGTATGAGTTCTGACTTAATGCTGTGACCTTTCTTAGGCATGTTATTTCTTGTGAGGGGATCAAGGTGGATCCACAGAAAGTTGAGGTAGTTTAGAGGTGGACTAGGCCCACGACTCCAACCGACATTAGAAGCTTCTTGGGCTTGGCTGGTACTATAGGAAATTTGTGGAGAATTTCTTATCTTTTGTTGCTCCATTAACTTAGTTGACTCAGAAAAAGGTTAAGTTCTTGTGGTCGGATGCTTGTGAGGGTAGTTTAGAGAAGTTGAAGGATAAGTTGACTTCTGCTCTAGTTTTGACACTACCCGAGGGTATTGATGGGTTTGTAGTGTATTGTGATATGTCCCATGTGGGACTAGGTTGTGTCTTGATACAGTATGGTAGGGTCGTGGACTATGCTTCTAGGCAGCTTAAGGTTCATAAGAGTAATTATCCGACTTACGATCTTGAGTTGGCAGTTGTTGTTTTTGCATTGAATATCTGACGCTATTATCTGTATAGGGTACATGTAGATATTTATTCAGATCATAAGAGCTTGCAGTAAATGTTTACACAAAAGAAATTAAATCTCAGGTAGAAGAGGTGGCTTGAATTGCTTAAATATAATCACACAAGCATTCACTACCATTTAGGTAAGGCTAATATTATTGTTAATGCTCTTAGCAGGTTGTTCATGGGGATCTTGTCTCATGTTGATGAAGATATAAAAGGATTTTTGATGGACATTCATATGTTGGCTAACTTGGGAGTTAGTCTTTTGGACTTTGAAGATGGGGGAGTGATTGTTCAGGAAGTGGTGAAATACTCTCTTAGTGTTGACGTGAAGGAGAAGAAGGCTTTGGATCC
Organism: Capsicum annuum; assembly: GCF_002878395.1. Taxonomy (NCBI): domain Eukaryota; kingdom Viridiplantae; phylum Streptophyta; class Magnoliopsida; order Solanales; family Solanaceae; genus Capsicum; species Capsicum annuum. The sequence continues at coordinate 69,501,615 of NC_061117.1, forward strand.
CATACTTATGTAGATTAAGGATGATTTGGGTTAGTAGAAGGTTATGGCTTTTGAGATTGGGGTAGATGGTATTCTGAGGTATCAAGGAAGATTGTGTTCCTGATGTAGATGGGATGCAAGAAAGAATTTTGACTGAAGCTCATGAGTCTAGGTATACAGTTGATCCAGGTTCAACTAAGATGTACCATGACTTGAAGGAAATCTACTGGTGGAACAATATGGAGAGAGAGGTGCTGAATTTGTGGCTAAATATATGGTATGTCAGCAAGTTAAGGTTAAGTATTTTAGGCTTGGTGGCACATCTCAAGAGATAGAGTTGCCCATGTAGAAGTGAGAGATGATCAATACAAATTTCATTACGAGTATTCTACGGTCTCACAATTATTATGATTCTATTTGGGTCATTATGGATAGGATGAATAAGTCTGCCCTCTTTTTACCTATGAGGACTAACTACTCAGGAGAGGATTATGCTAAGTTATTCATTGAGGAGGTTGTGAAATTTCATAGGGCATGGGAATCTATCATTTTAGACCGAGGTATGTTGTTTTCTTCTCACCTTTATCATTCATTTCAGAAAGGTTTGGGTCCTCAGGTGAACCTTAGCACCGCCTTCTACCCCCAAACGGTTGGACAAGTAGAATGGACTATTCAAACTTTGGAGGATATATTAAGGGCCTGTGTGATTTATTTTAAGGGTATTGTGTTGACCATTGGCCTTTTATTGAGTTTGCATACAACAATAGTTATCACTCAAATATTCAACTGGCCTCTTTTAAGGCTCTTTATGATTGGAGATATAGTTCTCCGATTGGGTTTTTTGAGGTAGGTGAGACTAGGTTGTTTGGTCCTAACTTGGTTCACCAAGCCATGGAGAAGGTAAAGGTGATTAGGGAGAGACTTAAAACTACTCAAAGTCTCCAAAAGTCTGGTACGAATGTGAGCCATAGAGAGTTAGAGTTTGAAGTGAGCGATTGGGTGTTCTTGAAAATTTCTCCTATGAAGGGAGTTACATGGTTTAGGAAAATGGGGAAGCTCAGTGTAACACCCCAGAATTTTGGCCCTTTGATAATTTCTTGGTTTTGAGCTTATTGCCCCACCTACGGCTCACCTTACGAGTCGTAAGGTGTCATTACGGGTCATAGGACCTTAAATTATAGAGTCACCGGTGTGTTACACAACATCTTTGAACTGAGTATGACTAGGACATAGCGAGTCATATGGACTCTTTAGGAGTCGTAGGGTCCCTTTTATAGCCAAACCAGTGTAATGGTCCCTTGTTTCTAATGTGTCTATGATTGAACTCATAAGTCGTAAGGTTTGATCATGACTCTTAGGGTACAACTCGTAGTCAGACCAGTATGGGTGCCTTATGCTACTGTCTAAACTACGACTCATGGTGACGAGTCATAAAGTTTCCTCATAATTTGTAGGGTAACCCGTGATCACTGGCAATAAATTTTCAACTTTTAATTAAGGCCACTTTTAAGATTACCCTCTTTCCCCCACTTAGACCCCACGTCCATAAAACAACAAAAAGGGGTTATTTCTATTTATTAACAAATCTAAACATATTTTTTTCTCTCTCAAATTCCTCAAGGTAAGAATACCTAGGATTTCAAGAGATTGGCAATTAGAGCTTTCGGGTGATTTCTCTTCGCAATTCTTGATATCTCAGGCATATTATTCTTTCCCAAATATTATTTTGTTAAAGCATGCGTTTTAAATTGTTATTCATGTGGTTTTAAAATTTGGCTTTGGAATGTGGGTTGAGGGTTTTGAATGATTATTTTCTTAAATGATGGTCCAATGGTTTTATGTAATTTTTCATGCTTTAGTGATGGTTTTGAACGTGTGGGGTGCATGGGCATGGCGAATAAATTAGGGGGTCATGTATTCCCCCAATGTTGTGGATTTTGATAATTAAATTGGTAAAAACCTCAACCCAATCTTGAGAAACTCTCTTAGAACATGAGAAATACGCATTGAAAATACCTTTAGAACTACTACATAGCATAAAAGGCCCAAGAATGAATTTGATTTAATGAAAAAAAAAAAGGTCGTGGAATTCCCCCACACTAACTTTATGAACAAAAGGTGTCATGGAATTCTGCCTCATTGATTTAATGAGCAAAGGGGGTCGAGGTATTCCCCCAAGTTAATGGAACTGTAATGGCATAATTATAAGCTTGCAAGCATAAGTGTATGGCGATACCTATGGTATGCCTTAGTTGTCAATTCCTTGGTTAAATGGATAGGTTATACAAAAATTGTTTTAACTGGGCTTAATAGGGGTTATATATCTAAGCCATAAAGGTGGAAACCCCTAAGTAACGATACTGGAAACTCGCATTTACCGATGTGAGGATTGGTTTTGATGACTGTATGCATGGTTCACACTATTGATGTTATTTGTATCCTAGATTGACGTGGGGTCATAGCATTCCCTAGTCTTCCTTTATACCTCTGGTTCATACGGCTAACACATACTACAACCCTTTTAGCAGGGGGAGTTAAACCCATATATCCCGTCGGTTCTCTTTTATGACAGTTAAGCTACATAGTCTATGCTAATGTTTTACTTGCATACAAAGATTTTTTACCTATCCCAATATCTTATAGATATATATGTATGCATGTATGTAAGTGAACATGTACATTGAGTTTGGACTAGTGCTCAACCCGTTAACCGTCTCTAAATGTTGTATCCCCACACGATGCTAGAATCGGACACTTTTACTTTTCCTACAAAGTGATAGAATTTCTTGGATGTCAGCAGTACACTTTGAAGTGTTGAGCTTCCATTCTCTAGAAGGGCTATCATTTTAAAGTATTATTTCTTTTATGTCTTCGACTACTTTTATTGGACTTTTTTTGGCTATCGTCGGAGGCATGTCCCAACTTAGATTGGTTTTGGTTTGTTTAGAGGCTTTGTGGATTACTGTAGATTGGGATAATTGTTGAAATTCTTAGATTTTTTTGAGTTAGTCGATTTGCCTATCTTTTTGTATGTTCGAAACTCATCCTATCTTATTATATGTTCGAAATTCATCTACTGCTAGTTGTGTTATGTTTTTTTTGACTAGGCAAAGGGGGTGGTCTCTGGTCCTTGGTGGACTTGGGATACCCGTAATGGCCAAACCCAGGTTTGGGTTATGACAAAGTTTGTATCAGAGCCTACGTTTATGGTCAATTGGGTTTCTACTAAGGCATGCCAAGTGGAGTCTTTTTTATGGGTGTGTAGTATGCCACACTTATAAGGGAGAGGCTATGGGGCATTTAGGAATGTTACCTTTTCTTATGTTCTATTTTGGGCTATTGTTCTAAGGTCTTGAATTTCCTCTAATTCTATTTGTTCGCATTTCAGATCATGCCTTCCCAAAGATCTGATACTCGCAGAAACCGATCTGTCCCACCTAGGGATAATATGGATGGAACTCATTCTATTTATAGAGTACAAACCCGATCTAGGGTCCCTTTTCCTGACTGCCCATGTGGTGTTCCATCGGTCCCTCTCAGTTTTCCTTGGGCTTCTCGAGCTGATGAAGATCATGCCCTACCGCCCCTGGAGATATTTCTAATGCCAAATTTCTTTGATATATTTATTTGCTCACTTAGCTAGTGACTTCTCAGTCTTATCAGCCTAACCATGTTGGTTCTATTTCTCTATTTACTAAGGTCACAAAAGTTGGCCAGTTTATAAGGCTGAGTGTTCCAACTTTCACTAGTTCCAAGGTTGAGAAAGATCCTTAAGGGTTCATAGATAAGATGGGATAGATCTTCTGAGTGATATATGCTTTTAACTCACAGGGTATGGAGTTCTCCAAACATCAATTGAAAGATGTGGCATAATAATGGTATGAGGAGTGGGAACAGTTGAGAGGGGATGATGTTAAGCCGACATTATGGGATAAGTGTTTTAGTGTTTTTCTTGATCACATCTTTCCTTAGGAGTTAAGAGAGGCAAAGGCTGAGAAGTTCATAAATATGAAGTAAGGCAGAATGACTATGAAAAGGTATGCCTTGAAGTTTTATCAGTTATCTTACTATGATATAGAGTTGGTGTCTTCAATGAGGGACAACATTAGGAAGTTTGTGTTGGGTTTGTCTCAAGATTTGATGTTGGAGTAAAAGGCTGCCTTGTTGAACAAGTATATGGATATCTCTAGGCTTATAGTTTATATGCAACAGGTCGAAGATGAGAAGAAAAATCAAGCAGATATGGAAGAGAGGCGAAGTAAGAAATTTAGGTATTCCAAGCAAGGTGAAGGCCACCAAAATAGTGGTAAAGATGGCAGACGGTATTCTAAGAAGATATGGGGAAATTATATGACTAGTGCTCCATATCCTAAGTCGTACGATGATCATCGCTTTCAGAGAAATAATGGGTTTAAGGCACTAGATGCCCAATCTCAGGCCAGTGGGGCCCAATCAGCTCCATCATACCATCCTTGTAGATTTTATGGACAGTTGCATGATGGTTTTTGTGATGAGAGAAGGACTAAGTATTTCAGATATGGCTAGTCTGGCCATATTCAGAGGAACTATCCTTCAGGTAATGTCGCTACAGGAGACAATAAGGTTCTGGTTGCTATATCTTCAGATCCAGCACCGAAGGATGCTACTTCTAGTACCAATGTTGTCAAAATAATCTGTATGCTTTTGCCACCCAACAAGAATCGCAGGCTTCTCTTAATGCTGTCACTAGTATACTACAACTCTTCTCCCGTTGGGTATTTCTTACTTGATCTAGTGTCTACTCTTTCTTATGTGACTCCTTATGTGGCTATTCATTTTGGTTTTGGTTCTGAGTGTATTTTTGATCCCTTTTCTGTGTCTACCTCAGTAGGTAATTCTATTGTGTTTAGAAAAGTCTATAGTGGTTGTGTGGTATCTATCTATGGTAGGAAAACATCGGTGGATCTAACAGAGTTGGATATGTTCTTTGATGTTATTTTAGGGATGTATTGGCTCCATTCATGCTATGCATCTCTTGATTGTAGAATTTGAAAGGTCAATTTCTAATTTTGGAATGAACTGGTGATAAATTGAGTGTGAAAGGAGTTCCCTAGTCCTAAGGGAAGGTTTATTTCTTTTTTTTTTTTTAATAAATTTGAGATTTTATAAATTAAAATCAAAACTACACAATTAAGTCTTTACAGTTGATGGACCAACCCATCCAAATTTTAAGAAAACAAAAAATAAAAATTGGTCCAAATACCATCCGCCTACCATACCCGACCCATATCCAGTTTGCTATTACATATAAATCAATGTAAGGGTTTCCTAATTTCATTTACCTTATTCTCTGCCGCAACAACCTTATTTCAGCTAAGAAATATTAATCTTCTTCTTGTTGAATCCTTCCTTCCTCTAATATCTGCTGTGGATCATTAATGTTGTACCCTGGATGCATACTGATGCTGCTTGTATCAGCTCTTAGAAGTAAGTTGTTCAACTTGTTTACTGTGTTGATTCTTATTTCAGCTTTTTTATCTTTGATGATATTGCTTCCAGCTATGTTCTCTAGTGGATGGGATGTTTCTCATGTTTTTGTGCTATGTTGAGGGATTTAGGTCCCTGAATGGTATTCCAAATCCAAGTAAAGCTCAACCACTTCTCCTTTCTTAGCTTTAGTCCCACATTCGATTACTTACCTCAACTTAAACTTTAATGTAGTTACGACCCTTATGGAGATAATAGGTTGCTTAAAACCATAAGTAATTGGACTGTAATACTTTTTTTAGGTGTAAGAATTGCAAGTATCTCACATGACCCTCCCCTTTTGCTGTGAGTCCTTTGTGATGTCTGATATAGATTAGGCTAGCTAGCTTGTTCATATGTTTTATTGTCTTATTGATTGTAAGCATGTGCTTGTGAACTATCAACTCTGCAAGCTTTAGCCTACTTAGGTTGTTTATCCTCTTATTGCTTCCAGTATTATGTACGGACATTGGAGCTTGTCACAATTTAGAATCTTTTTCCTTGTTCTCTCTAGTTGCTGAAAACTTGTAATTATGAAATCACCTTTATCTATGGTCAGATTAGCCAAATGATTTGCCAGCTGGTTTCTTTCTCTCATTATGTGTTGGTGTTGCACTTGCTTGTTTTCCATTATTGTCCATATGTGTTCAACATAGTGAAGTAGATTCCATGGACATTACCATTCTCTACTTAATATTTTCCGTATTAGAAGAGAATAAGTTTGGATTATTACCTTGCTCAGATGTGTTTGATTTGAATGTGTTGCTGCTTGTAGAATAGCATATGCCTCAGCCTCCACATTAGAAGTATCTTCTATCTTTGCTCTCTTTGCATATAGTATATCCCCCTACTTATTTCTTAGACAAAAAGCATAAGAACTAGGACCTGTGTTACCTCCTGAAGCCACATCAGTATTGTATTTAGACCACCCTTTCTCTGGAAATATCCTTACTACTTTTGTAATTTTCAAGCTTGTTCTTCTCCCTTCTAATATCTTCAGTATCTCTGGACACGAATTTGGATTAACTTGTTTTGGATTTCTAATTATAATCCAATATGTCTAGTTATATTGAATAATGCTCTATGTAGTGACAAGTTTTTTCCATCATGTTTCAAACTATTCCTTCTTTTCCAAATTTCCCGTATGATCATGCTAGGAATAGATTGGAAATAAGTTCTGATTCTACCCTTTACTTCTCCATTCCACTATGATAGAATAGTTTTCCTGAAAGATAATCCCACCAATGAAACACCTGTAAAAGAAGAATAGTAAGACCATGTCCTGTTAGCCAAAGTTTAACTTATAAACACATGTGCTATGGTTTCTTAATTAGGATTGTAATGCCCCGACACTACACCTTGGGCATCACACAGTGCTTACAACCCCAAAGGACCACAAGCTAACTTATGACTGGTACCTGCTGTAAGCACTAAATAATAATCATGAAACATATGCGGAAGTAAAACTGAAAATGCCATAAGGTTCATAAAACTAAATCAATATTGAGTACATCTGTAGAATAACTACTAACTGAAAGTGTCTAAAAGCCCTCTAAACATCTGAAATAAAAGAGTTTATGGGACAGGCCTCAACTAACTCTAACAACTATCTGGAAATAACTGAAATGCTGAAAATATTATAAATAATACAATGACTAAATAAGTGTCATGTCCTCGATGGGTGAGGACTCACTACTGTAGCTACAGCTGATCGACTGATCTGACTAAGTATGGTTTGGAACCCGAGCGTTCGAACCTATGATGTGAGATATCATAGCATAAACAAAGTATGCATCAGTACTTTGAATGTACTGGTATAATAGGTGCGTTAGGCTAATCTGCATGGGTTCACGTGCATTAGTAATAATAACTAAATATCATGAAGTAACTAGATGATAGTATATGTAAGACTGGGACTATTAAAAGTACTGAACATAAAATACCAAGTATATATCGTCTGTCCAAATTAGACTGAAGCTGAAGTACTGAGTTTCTGATAACTGAAAGTTTAGACTGAAACTGAAGTACTAAATTTCTGATAACTGAATAACTGATAATTGTAAGTCATGATCGAGTAGAACTGAACTGAGTTTTGTACTGAATACGGACTACTGAAATTATGAGAGTTATCATTTAACCGACATACCCCAATTATATACTGATTTGGGGTCTAACCTGTAACCCCAATTGGAAGGGTGTTAGCACTATGCCACGGTTTACTAACACTGGCTGGGTCAACCCTAACGTGGAAGATAGACTTATGAGATGTATATGATTATGTCAACCCTAGTCTGGCAGGAGTGCCCCCATCCCTGGGTTTGGTCGGTCCTGAATCTTACTCCCAACTGAATTGACACTGGAACTGATCACTAATTGTACTACGCTGGACTAATCTCTTTCTTATTCTATTAACTGACCAAATACTACTATTTGGGATACTATGGAATCATTCTCTTTCAAATGGAGACTAGATAAACAACTTATTTTGGGTATTCAATACCCCCAGGACTCGATAGCATAGGTAATGAAACCATATCTTAACTTTAAAATCATCACACGTAGGTTACTATGCACAGTTCATTCAGATAGACATTCTGTCAAACACCTAGGATGCATAATTCTTGTACTTGAGAATAAGCCATATATGAATATCATGACTACCACATTCAACATCATAATTAAGGATTTAACATGAGGGTTACATATATCAACACACATTCTAGTTTATTCACATGAAACTCAAAATATTCTTGGCTTGAAACCCCACATAGCAACACATACATGAACACAATTCCATTCAAGAATGTAAATCATAATCTAGGTTTTGAAAAAGGATTCTTGAACTACAAGGGTGGAAGAAAGCCAAGGATGAACACCTAACATACCTTGGTTGTTGAATTTGTGTGAGTTTGTAGGGGATTTCTAAGTCTGGGACCTTTTTTGGCATGCTATATGGGACTAAAATGGGCTAGGACTTTACAAGGTCTTACCAGGATTAGTACAATACCAACGTCTAGTACGACCTTCAACTCCCCATCTTCTCAAATTAGCATATACTGGAACCTTTCCCTTCCATATTCTACACATTAAAAAAGCCATTTTATAAGGTAATCCTTAAACCAAATTTGTTTAAAAATCTTGTTCTTCTCCTCTCTGTCTAATATACTACCATGCCGATTTGACTGAGAACTTTCCTATAAATTCCAAGGGGTGTCTATACTATCTAGTTTAGGTTAAAGATTTTAGTTTTGAGGTTCCCGATTTATTATCTGTCCCTGTGGTTAATAAATTTTCTATAGTGTTTCCTGATGATCTTCGTAGTAATTCTCTCGATAGAGAAATAAACTTTGGGATTGACTTTCTACCAGATACTTGTCCTATCTCTATAACTCCTTATAGAGTGGCTCCGGCTGAGTTGAAGGAACTTAAGAAGCAGTTGAAAAATCTTCTTGATAAGGGTTTTATTCACCCTAGTACTTCTCTGTGGGGTGCTCCTGTGCTTTATGGATGTTAGAGAGATAGTTCTCATTGAATGCCTGTAGACTATCGACAGTTGAATAAGGTGACAGTGAAGGACAAGTATCTTTACCCTAGGATAGATGATCTCTTTGACCAGCTTGAGGTTGCTAGATGCTTTTCTAAGATTGATCTTCAGCCAGGTTATCATCATGAGTTTCTAGTTATGTCATTTGGATTGACTAATGCTCCCAATGTATTTATGGACTTGATGAATTAGGTATTCATACAATTCTTGGTTTTTTTTCTGATTGTGTTTATTGATAACATCTTGGTATATTCTAAGAGTGAGGAGGATCATGCCAATCGCCTCTATATAGTATTGTAGACTCTTAAGGGTTATCGGTTGTATGCTAAGTTTTTGAAGTGTGAGTTTTAGTTTAATATTGTGACCTTTCTTGGTAATGTTATTTCTAGTGAGGGTATTATGGTGGATCTGCAGAAGGTTGAGGCGGTTAAGAAGTAGCCTAGACCCACAACTCCAATCGATGTTTGGAGTTTTTTGGGTTTCATTGGGTATTATAGGTGGTTTGTTGAGAGTTTCTCTTCTATTACTGCTCCATTGACTAAGTTGACTCAAACGAAGGTGAAGCTTCTGTGGTCCGATGCTTCTGAGGGTAGCTTTGAGAAGTTCAAGTATAAGTTGACTTCAACTTAAGTTTTGACCCTACCCAAGGGTACTGATGACTTTGTTATTTATTATGATGTGTCCCGCGTAGGACTGGATTGTGTTTTTATATAGCATAGTAAGGTTGTGGCGTATTCTTCTAGGCAGCTTAAGGTGCATGAGAAGAATTATCTGAATCATGACTTGGAATTATTGGTTATGCTTTTCACTTTAAAGATTTGGTGTCATTACTTGCATGGAGTTCATCTTGATATATATTCCAATCATAAGAGCTTGCAATAGGTGTTCACCCAGAAGTAGTTGAATCTTAGGTAAAGGAGATGACTTGATTTGCTCAAGAATTATGATATGAGTTTCCATTATCACACAAGTAAAGCTAATGTGTTTGCTGATGGTCTTAGCAGGTTATCCATAGGGAGCTTATCTCATATTGATGAGAAGAAGTGAGGTTTGGTTAAGGATATTCACTATTTGTCTAATCTTGGAGTTCATCTTTTAGACTCTAAGGATAGAGGTGTGATTGTGTAAGGGATGGTGAAGTCATCTCTTAGTGATGAGGTGAATGAGAAATAAGTTTTGGATCTTATCTTGATATAGATTAAGGATGATGTGGGTTAGACAAAGTCATGGCTATTTTAGATTGGTGGTGATGGTATCATGAGGTACAAAGATAGGTTATATGTTCCTGATGTTGATGGGTTGCGAGAGAGGATCTTGGATGAGGCTCATTAGTCGAGGTACACAATTCATCCTGGTTCGATGAAGATGTACCTTCATTTAAAAGTGATCTATTAGTGGAATAACACAAAGAAGGATATGGCTAATTTTGTGGCCAAGTGTATGGTTTATTAGCAAGTGAAGGTAGAGCACTTGATGCCTGGTAGTTTGTCTCAAGAGATTAAGTTACCCATATAGAAATGGGAAATAATTAACATGGACTTTGTTACTAGTCTTCCATGGTATCGAAACCAGTTCAATTCAATTTGGGTCATTGTGGATAGGATGACTAAGTCTGCTCATTTTTCGCCCATAAGGACTTTTATTTTATTGAGGATTATGGAATTTTTTTTCATTTAGGAGATCATCAAGTTGCATGGTGCAACTATTTGTATTATATTTGATTGAGGTAGGTAGTTCTTATCTCACTTTTGGCAGTCATTTCAGAGAGGTTTAGGAACTAATATGAACCTTAGTACCGCTTTTCACCCTCAGAAGGATGGACAAGTGGAGAGGACCATTCAAACTTTAGAGATATGCTAAGGGATTGTGTGATTGACTTTAGTGGTAGTTGGGTTGACTATTTTCCTCTCATTTAGTTCGCGTACAATAATTGTTATCATTCTAGTATTCAAATGTCTCTGTTTGAGGCCTTGTATGGTAGGAGATGTCATTCTCTAATTGGGTAGTTTAAAGTTGGTAAGACTAGATTATTTGGTTTAAACTTAGTTAATTAGGCCATGGAGAAGGTGAAGGTGATTAGGGTAGGCTTAAGACCGCCCAAAGTCACCAAAGTCCTATGCGTATATGAGGCATATGGAGTTAGAGTTTGATGTTCATGATTGGATATTCTTGAAGGTGTCTCCATGAAAGGGGTGATGAGGTTTCAAAAGAAGGGGAAGTTCAGTCCCCGTATGTTGGCCCGTACTTGATTTTGAGGAGAGTAGGCAATGTGGCTTACAAGTTGGAGTTACCTTTGACTTTGGGTTCAATCCATGCAGTGTTCCATGTTTTGTTGTTGAAGAAGTGCGTGGGCGATTCTTCCTTGGTTGTTCCATTAGAGAGTGCTGGCATTTTGAATTCCTTGTCCTATGAGAAAGTCCCGATGGAGATTTTGGATACACAAGTCCACCATTTGAGGACTAAGGATGAGGCTTCAGTGAAGGTTCTATGGAGGAATCATAAGGTTGAATAAGCTACTTTGGAAGATGAAGTGGACATGAAGTCCAAATATCCATTCTTGTTCCCCGCCTTGGATAATCGTGCTTAAGATATGTGTTCTCGTCAATATCTTTGTTTTTTTTGACTTTGTTAAATAAAAGTGTGGGTGCATTTCTATGTTAAATCATGCTAATGGATGTCTTGATACATCATTTGGGGATAAATGATCCTGAAGAGGGAAGGGGAGAGAAAGTAACACCCCAGAATTTTGGGCCTTTGAAAATTTCTTAGTTTTGATCTTACTGCCCAACCTATGGCTTACCTTTTGAGTCGTAAGGTATCATTACAAGTAATAGGACCCGAAATCATAGAGTGACATGTGTGTTATCTAGAGTTTATGAGCTGAGTATGACTAGGACATAATGAGTTGTATGGACTATTTACTAGTTATAGGGTCCCTTCCATAGCTAAACTAGTGTAATGGTCCCTTATTTTTGACATGTCTACGATTGAACCTCATGAGTCGAAAGGTCTGATAATGATTCATAGGGTACGACTCGTAGTCAGACCAGTGTGGGTGCCTTCTGTTACAATCCAGACTACGACTCGTAGTGATGAGTCATAAATTGTCCTCATGATCATGAGTCGTGCACTTTTGAAATTTCCCTCTTTCCCCCACTTAGACCCCATATCAATAAAACAATAAAAAAATTTATCCTTTTACAAATCAAAATACACTCTTTTCTCTCTTAAATTTCTCAAGGCAAGAACACCTAGGTTCCAAGGGTTGATTTCTATTAGTAATTCTTGATATCTTAGGCATGTTACTCTTCCCCAAATCTTATTTTGTTAAAGCATATGTTTTAAATTGTCATTCAAGTGGTTTGAATATTGTCTTTGGAATGTGGGTTGAGGGTTTTGAATGATTTTTTTCTTAAATGACGGTCCCATGGTTTATATGTAATTTTTTATACGTTGGTGATGGTTTTGAACGTGTGGGGTGCATGGGCATGGCGAATAAACTAAGGGGTCATGAATTACCCCAATTTTATGGATTTTGATAATTGAATTGGTGATAACCTCAACTCAATCTTGTGAAACTTTCTTTGAACATGAGAAATATGAATTAAAAATACCTTTGGAACTATTGCATAGCATAAAAGGCTAAAGAACCAATTTGATTTAATGAACAAAAGGGGTCATGGCATTCTCCCACACTAATTTAGTGAACAAAGAGGGTCGTGGCATCCCCCCACACTAATTTAATAAACAAAAGGGGTCGATGCATTCCCCCAAGTTAATAAAATTGTAATGGCATAATTATAAGCTTGCAAATATAAGGGTATAATGATACCTTTGGTGTACCGTAGTTGTCAATTACTTGGTTAAATGAATGGCTTATATGAAAATTATTTTAATTGGATTTAATGGGGGTTATGTAACTAAGCTGTGAAGGTAAAGGTCTTAAAGGACCGATACTGGAAACTCACATTTGTCGGCGTGAGGGTTGGTCTTAATGATTATGTGCATGGTTTATACTATTGATATTTATTTGTATTTTAGAGACTTGGGGTCGGGGCATTCCCTGGTCTTTCTTGATACCTCTGGTTTGTGCGGCTAACACACACTGGAGCCCTTTCAGCAGGGGGAGCTGAACCTATATAGCCCATGGGTGCCCTTTTGATGGTTAAGCTACATAGTCCAGGCTAATATTTTACTTGTATACTAAGCCTTGTTCCCTATCCCAACATCTTATAGATATATATGTATGCATGCACGTATGTAACCATGTGTATTGAGTTTGGATTATATTTTGAATTGGCATCATTGTATCCTTATATTAGTTATATGCTAACTCTCAAGCTGCTAACTATCTTTGGATGCTGTATCCACATGTGATGCAGGAATCAACGACACTTCTAATTTTTCTACGTAGTGATAGGATATCTGGATTTTTAGAAGTCAGCTTTAAAGTGGCGAGCTTCCATTCTCTGGAAAGTCTATCATTTTAAAGTCTTGTTTTATTTGTGCCTTAGACTACTTCTTTTGGACTCTTCTGGCTATCATTAGGGGCATGTCCCTACGTAAATTGGTTTTGGTCTGTTTAGAGGTTTTGTAGATTACTGTGGATTGGGATAGTTGTTTAAGTTCTTAGATTCATTTCTGAGTTTGTTGAGTTGCCTATCTTGTTATATGTTTGAAACTCAGCCTATCTAATTATATGTTTGGGATTCATCTACTTCTAGTTGTATTCTATTTTGTTTTGACTAGGCAAAGAGGGTGGTCTTCAGTCCTAGGCAGACTTGGGATACCCGTCACAACCAGACCCTGGTTGGGTAGTGACACTCAGTCCTTGTTATGTTGGTCCATATCAAATTTTGAGAAAAATTAGGAATGTTGCTTATGAGTTGGATTTGCCTATGAGTTTGAGATCTATTCATCCTGTCTTCCATGTGTCTATGCTGAAAAAGTATGTGGTGACCCTTCTTTCATAGTGCTTATTAAGGATGTTGGTGTTATGAACTCCTTGTCTTATGGGGAAGTCCAGTTTAAATATTGGATAGACAAATTCGTAGATTGAGGTCAAAGGACGCAGCTTCGGTGAAGGTTCTATGGAGAAATCAAAAGGTAGAAGAGGCTACATGGGAAACTAAGGAAGATGTGAAGGCCCAGTACCCGTTCTTGTTCTGCGTGTTGGATGAAAGTGCTTAAGGTATGTGTTTCATTTTCATATTGTCACATTTTGAGTTTTCCATTTGATTCTGGTGTATTCTTGCTATTCTCATACTAAAAGTGTCCTAACTCATAATTCAAGGATGAATGATCCTAGGGGGAAGGGTAATGTAAGACTCCTTAAAATTTCAATCATTTTATTTTACCCTCCCATATGCATAATGTCAACTTTTTACTTGAATTATGGTTAGGGATGTTAAAAGGGTATTTTGGGAAAGTTTTGAATTTTTGAAAGGGGATTGGGGTTATTTTGGGACCCCGAGGTAGTTAGGGTCCGCAATAATTTCGTGTCACAAAGGTTAACCTCTACGATATCAAGATGGCACAGAGGCTAACCTTCGTGATATTAGCGTGCTACACCGCTATTTTAATTTTGTCAAGTGATGGGTTTTTGGTATTTTTACCCCTTATACAACCTTTAAACATAAATTAACCCCATACCCTTCAGTCTTAAAATATTAAATCATCAACTTTTTATCGCAAACTCAAAACCCAAGAACATTCAAGGGTTTTATAAAGGATTCACTATTCAAGCTCTGAACCCCGAATTGTATTCAATTTCTTGTATATTTCAGGCATGTTTCCCTTTCCTAAACTTTAATTTTACATTTGGCGTTAATTGAATGAATTTTCATGTGATTCAAATTGTGGTATTTGATATTGGGTTGAGGGGTTTTGGTTGTTACTGATTGAATTACTTGTCTCATATTTTAAATTTATTATTTATGCTCTAAATTGATATTTTTGGGACTGAATTGGGGTATGGTTTAAATGATTTGAATGGGGGAAATGGGTTTCCCCAAATTGGATGAATTTTGGCTTAGAATTGACATTAACCTTAACCCACTTTATAATCTTGGTTTTAATTATGGAAAATTGCATGGTTTAACTAGTTTTGAACCCATTGCTTTGCACTAAAGGATAAACAGATAAGAATATGGTTTTGGATGGTGTTGGTTTTACATTTTAAATGGAACTTGAGAGTCTAATTTGGTTATGTGGATTTGGTTTGGCATAATATATTAGCATGTAAGCATATTGGTATGATGATATAAAGTAGTAAATGCCTTAATGAATGATCATGAGTTAATGGATTGGTTTAAGTCCCCGAGAGACAAACACCGAAGACCACGTTTGCCAGCGTTGGGGTCTATATGACCGTGTGCTTGATGTACACTTGATATATATATTTTGGGATGACTATTGCTTGGTGACTTTTGTTTTCCCTAT
Organism: Capsicum annuum; assembly: GCF_002878395.1. NCBI lineage: Eukaryota > Viridiplantae > Streptophyta > Magnoliopsida > Solanales > Solanaceae > Capsicum > Capsicum annuum. Next base: position 69,517,084 of record NC_061117.1, read on the forward strand.
ATTTTCCTTGGTTTGTATAGCTAACACGCACTAGGACCTTTTCACTAAGGGGAGATAAACCTATATAGGTTAAATCGTTAAATTCTCATGTTCATGATCCTTGCCCCTATCCCAACATACTTTATCTCTCTCTCTCTATATATATATCTATATATATCTATATATATAAATATGTACAAGTGGTTTTGAATGATTTTGGAAATGGTATTACTTTGTCACTTTCCCTGGGTTACATATAGTGCTTATCCTACTGAGCGTACTAGGACTCTACATCGTTTCATGATATAAGGTCTGAAGATTTTTCTGTTTCTCTTGTGCAGTGTTGGGTGGTTGATCATATCTGTTGAGTTGCTGTGAAGTGGTGTGTCTTCATCCAATAAAAGTCCTTGTCATTTCATTATTCTTTCCTTATTGACTTAGTACTGTTGGATTCTTTACTTTGGTCATAGTCGGGGGCATGTCCCGACTTAGTTACTATTCTGGTTATTGAGGCTATTGTAGAAAAGCATGGGTTGGTTGTTTTTTTGACTCTTAGTTTTCATTTGATTTGTCTATTAATCTTTTATTAATACCGTGATTGGTTTCAAATTTATTGTTATTATTGTGCTCTTGAGGTTAGGCTAAGGGGGTGGTCTTCGGTCCATAGTGGGCTTGAGATACCCTTCACGGTTAGGCCCTGGTTTGGGTCGTGATAGCTATCGCAATAAATGGTCGGGATTGCGGTGGTGAAATCATAGGGTATGGTTTGTGACTGCGACCAGCTTATGCAGCCAGCAGATAGTGCAATCGCAGGTCCTGGGCAGCAATAGCGGGATTCGAGGACCTGTATGGGTATAAATAGACCCCAAGGTTGCAAATTCATCCATTTCCTACCCCTTTCTCGAGAGCATAAACCTTAAATAGAGAGACTTAGTGAGATTGAAGCTTGTAGGAGCTTGGGAAGCTAGATTAACATTTATTCACACTTATCTTTCGATTTGAGGTAAGAATTCACCCCTTTCTTGGTGAAATTTTTTGATTTATTGCTCAAAACCCAAAAGCTTTAGGACTTTATTTTAGCCCTAATTTAGCTTAGTTTTCACTTATTTTGAGGGTAATGATTTCTTGAGCTTGTTAGACTGTTGGGTTGGTTTCAGAAACTATATTTCCATAAGTGGGATCCAATGGGGTTCTGGTATAATTTTTGGACCCAAAGCACAATGGTACAATATGGGTATCGTTCTTCTCGTAATGATGGGTAAAATGTGTTTTTTGTAGCTTGGCATCTTAAGGAGGCTTTTCGAAAGGGAAAAGTGGTGGTTTCGTGATTCGTTAAGCTTTTTTCGACATCGAGGTAGGCTAGGTTTATCCCCTTGTTAGATTGATCTATTTCAGAGTTTTCTTGTGATATTGTGTTAGATTTGGGATTGGTTTTAGGTTTTGGACTGATGAAATACAAGACTTGAGTTAGTTGGACCATTCAGGCTATTTTGAAACCATAGTGTTGAAATACTTGGCTTGTTTTCCTTATGCCTTAGGTGAATTGGACTTCATTACTCATGTTTAGCATGAGAATGCCTTAGATTACTCAAGATAGGTAAGAATTCTGTAGACAGACACCCATGCTTAGGTTAAGTTTGGCCTGACACGACCTGAAATCGGGCCTTGTCGTGTGGGCATCACAAACCCAACTTGGATTGGAGATTGCCCTGTTAACCCAACCTAGTCATCATATCAAATCACAAGGGTTGGATGAACTCTGACCATATATCAAAGTAGCGGAAAAAAATAAGACTAATAGTTATATCTTAATTAATATTTAGACATTCCATTAATGCCAACATTTTTAACCAACATACCCAAGTCCATAGTCATCATCAATACCTCTACACAAATCCAAAGTTTATACATATCTATGTTGGGACATGTCCTCTACAATAGCTAAAACCAAATCCAAGACAAGTCTATGACATAAGCTAAAGACTATGAAATGTATGACTTCCGGAGTATGGAAGCTCACCACAACATGCCCCCAACAATAGCCAAAACCAAATCCAAGACATGTCTATGACATAAGCTAAAGGCTATGAAATGTATGACTTTCGGAGTATAGAAGCTCACCACTTCAATGTCAACCACACGAACTGCTCGAACACCTATCACTACGTAGGAAGAGAAGAAGAAGCACCAACCCCTATGTCGCATGGGTACATAGCGTCTTAAAATGGGTAGCGGTTGGAGCGCTAGCATGTAACTCAAGGATAAGGATAAAATAACATTATCATTTAAGTCCAAGTCAATACATTGTATTAAACCACATTTATATACATAATCATACATGTAGATATATATAACATGGTCATAATGTGTCACAAGGAAACAAGACTTAGCAACACTTTCAATGTACTCATTCGCATGTCATGTGGTGGAGGACTACGACCTTCCACACTTACAGACTCAAACATTTCTTACTAGGAAAAGGACCTTAACCTCATATATTCCCATTAGACAAGGGAAATTAGCCACATACACATTCTCATTAGACAAGGGACTTCAACAACACACATCTTCATTGAGCAACGTCCTCCAACCTCATGCCCTTTCATTAGGCATGGTACTCTAACCTCATTCATTTTTATTAGGCAAGGGACTCTAACCCCAAGTGATCTCATTTGGTGTAGGAATCTAACCACACATAATTTGATTAAGCAAGGAACTTTAACCTCAAGCATTTTTATTAGGCAAGGGACTCTAATCACAAGCCACTTTAGTAGGCAAGGGACTTTAACCACAAGCCGTTGCGACTATCATTAGTCGACATTAGGACTCTAACCCTTTGTCCATACATAAACATTCAATCACTTCAATACTTAGGGACTCTAACCCATTTGACCAATTCAACACCATATGTGACAACAAGGTCTTTATAGAAGCATTTTTCACTCAGACACTTCAATAGGCCAATGCCTTGATTCAATTCATCATTCAATTCAATTTACGATCATCAAGACCCTTACAAACCATTCATTCATTATTAGCAATCTCATATCAAATTTTTGTTCAATACAATTCAATTTCATGTAAGGGACTTTAACCCCTTTCTAGCCATCAAATGAATAAGGTCATAATTTAACAAATTAAATGGATAACCATATCATTACAATACCATTTATCAAACATTCATACTCATTGGGACTTTTCCCTTGTTAAAAACATTGTCCACATGTGATTAGACATTTCACCTAGACATTTTCACAAATACCTTATTGCATACCTTTATCAAGGCCAAATTCATGGTAAAATTCATCAATATTAGGGTTACTCGAGACCCATTTGTTAAACTAAAAACAACAAGTACCCACATATGTAAATCATCACCAATAACATGTATAAACACAAGTTTATGTAATAACAAACTTTATTCATAATTAGGCAACCAAACCCTTATATTTGATTTCAAAGTCACCATTTTCAATTATTAATCCATGTGTAAAATATATATTTTTTTGAGTTATTTAATAATTTTAAAGAGTTACATGCCTCAACCAAGATGATCCATCAAGAAACTTGACTCTTCCTTGCCTCTAGATGAGTACCCTTGAAACCCTAGCCTTCTATTTTATTTTGAGAAGTTTAGAGAGGATTTGGAATGTTTTTGTCTTGAAAAATTAGTGTTTAGGAGGCCAAAACACATTATATAGTAAGGGGACTTAAAGGTTTTTGGGTAGGAAATGACCATAGAGCCCTTAGCTTAAAGCTGGAAAATGAACCCGCAGGAGGATACAACTCTCCCAAGTCAATCATACCCTAAAGTATGAGAGGTACCCAAACTCGTACCCTAGGCTTCACCAAGGACCCATACACTGCTTAAGTGTAACACCCCGCACTCTTGGGCTAAAGTTTGAACCATTGTTCTTACATGTATAATCTATAATCCATGTGATTACAATGTAAATATAATTTTCATGATATTTATCCAAGTTTGTGAAGTGCTCTTGAGGTTAAAAATGTTCATAGGAATCACTTAGAGCCAAGTTGAGCTCAGATAATTTGATTGTTCCAAACTTTGGCATTCGATTATCAAGGGTCTACTTTAAACATGTATAGCTTTTTATATACATAGAATTTTTCATCTAAAGACCCATAAAATTGTAGATAATTGAATTAGATTTCCAATGATACCAATTTTGCCAAAATTCGATACCCGGACGAAAAGTTACATCCATTTTCGTGATGAGATAGTAAGCTGAGGCGATATGCCTGTGACACGCGCTTCATCACCCCCAGCTATTTCCCAGGTTCTATTTTTGTATTTTTAAGGGAAAAGGGTCCTTTTCTTCACCCTGACCCATCCATAACATATAATGAAAGCCCCAAAAACATTATTTACTTCATTATTCATAATTTTCTCTCCAAAGAAAGCCCTAGCCCCCTCAAGAACACCAAGAACTAAATTAAATCTTCTTCAAGAAAAGTTCAAGAACATCAATTTGAGTTATTTTCTTCAATAAACAATATTCAAGAACACAAATAGGAATTCAAGCCCAACTTATTCATCAATTCTCCAAGATAGTTCAAGATTAAGAATTTCCAATTCAAGAAATCCAAGAACTGATCTTTAGAAGCATCATAGAAATTCAAGATTCAAGCTTTGTCATCTAAGATCGTCAAGTGAGGTACATAGGGTTTTTCTAAACTACATGGGCTTGTTTAAAACACTTTGAATAAGGTCTAAAGTTTTAGAAATCATGAATTTAAAAAGGTTTTTTGAATTAAATTTACAATTATGCATTGTGAATCCTTCTAATCTATTGTTTTGGTCTTGAGGCCTTTCCTTAAAGAAAATTGATTTTGTTATATATATATATATATATATATATATATATATATATATGTATGTATGTACGTTTGCATTTAAAGTTGATAATTTAATTGAGAGCATGACTATTTACACTCCCACTCATGTTGCAATACCTCTTTATTTTCTCATGTTTCGAATTAAAGAATGTTATATTTAGAAGCATGGTATCAATGTTCTTGATTATTGTTGAATGATTAAATATTAAATTGATGAAAGGCATTTTTACATGTTGATAAATTTTGGATACATATAATGAAATAATTGCATGGTTTGTCAAAAATACATGACCACCACATGTTTGTTGCAATATTGAAAAGAGAGATTTTTTGTATAATTTGACCTATGTTTTGAAGTATGAATTCTCTTGAACTATTTGAATGATATGGTGGTCCAAACTTTATGTTTTGAATGAAGAGTGTGTAACATGACATTTTATGGCTCAGAAATATGACTTACAAGTCTTGGTATGACGATACCAAACAGATGAATGCCATAGCAGATTCAGAACAGACTAAAATATAGATTTTCAAAATTTGATTACAAAAAGACGCATGTTTAGAACAGACTAAAAATGGGCTTAAAGTGAGTTAGGTGGTTACCCAAATAAATTACGAGTTGAAAGACTCAATGTAAGAAATCGTGATTTGACGACACGGGGTTATGGTACCATGCTTTGTGGTCTTATGTACCTTGACTCATGTCGTCCCAGATTAGGACTATGGTTAGGATCCCTAATTTTTGATCTTGTGCACTACCATGAAATGGTAATTTGATTGGGGATTTTGGCACCCTGTTGTGTGATCTTGCATGTCCCCCTTATTGATACTCAAATTCTGATGACAAACTTGTATTGGGGGCTTGGCCACCAATTCAAGTAAGGATTCTATATAGCCCATGGAATTATAGATTGTAGGGTGTACCACCTAGCTCAGAAGTAAAACAAAAAAATGAATTGCATCTACAGAATTGTTTTAACATTATTTGAAATTGCCCATGTGTTTTAAATTATGTTATGCATAGCACTTTACAAATTGCTCTCACTTATATTGTATAAATAAATATATTATTTTGGATTGCTCTGCGTACCAGTACATATGTATTGACCCCTTATATTTCAAGATTCTGAGATAAAGTTTTGGGGTCTCGTTAAGCAGTAGATTGACTTGTCAAAAGTTTGCAGCTAGTGAGCCTCCCTTACTTTGGAAGGTCTGATTATGAAACTTGTCATTGTTACTTTGTTTTGATTCATGGTTTGACTGGGGACCTTATCCCAGATTTCAAATAGATGTCATTTTCAGTTGTTAGAGATTTTGCAAACTAGTGTCAGGTGTTTTAAATATTTCATGAACTCTTTTTTTGAATTGTTCAGTTAAAGAAAAAGATAGTGACCATGTTTCCATCTTGTGTTGTTTTTTCAATAATTTATTATATTGTGTGAATGTTGTACATGATTACCAGATAGAAAAGGGGCGCCCGAGCCTTTATGGTTCGGGATACTTGTTACGGCAGGGCCCTAACTCGAGTTGTGACAAACTTGGTATCAGAGCACAGTTCATGGTCCCAGGGTGTTTGCAAATTCATGTCGAGTAGATTCTTGTTTATGGGTGTGAAGCGCGCCATATTTATAAGTAGGAGGCTACAAGGCACTTAGGAATATTTCTCTTTCTTTGTGTTCTAGTTTGTGCTATGAAGTCAGAATGTTCCTCTTTCATACTCTAATTTATGCTATGGTGTCTTCCATACTAAAGTAAAGTTATACCAATTCTTTCCTTACTCTGATGTTCTTAGACATGTCTTATTTTTAAGGTGATTCAAGTACAAAATCTTAGAATCCAAATAATGTGGTCCTTTTCTGATTGAGTCAGAAAAGATAATAAAATTGTGCAAGGACTTGAGAGGAGTACGTTATTGCTTTAAGGTGTATTGATTCTACTGTAAACTTTGATCCTAATAAAATTGTGCTTTTCAGTCTGAGGTATTAAGTGTATCTAGTCCTTTCAAAAATTCTTGTTGCAGATGCAATGCATAAGGGGAATGATGTGTAGCAAAATGTTGAAATTGTATTTCCACCCGAGCAGTAGTATATGTTAAAGTGTCATGACCTATTGGTTGTGAGATTGAGCTAAGAAGTTGGTAATACAAAGTCACAAGGTTAGAAGTTAGAATGAGGGTGACTTTTGCATAAATAAATAGTTTTAGTTGGATAACCGTTGATCGAGGGATGATTTTCTATTCTATAGTTATATACTAGTGTAGTATCAATATTTGTAAATTGTATGGTAGTCTGTGGAGAAAGTGTTTGGCTTTGATTTTTATTTATTCAAAATAGGGAAAAGCCCAGAGTGGATAGTTATGGTGGTTATAGAAACCCCTTATAGGTTGTGAATGGAAACAGTTAGATTAGCCATTAAATTATAAGTTAGACTCATTGCTGTATATGGAATTATGAAGGTAGTTGTGATGTATGCATGGGTAAGTAACTATGATGTGAGAAAGTTGAATACGTTGATAAGATCGTAATAGGTGATATTATAAGATTAAGATCGACTATCCTTATTATGTGACTTTACCCCCTTGATTGTCCCTTCTCAAGTAGTTATAAATTAGTACTGCTTGTGGAAAGGTAAGTAGTAGATTTCGGGGTGTAGTAGTAATGTCTTGGAGGGGAAGTGATTGTAGGTATTAGTTAAATGAAATAAAGTATTTTGAGTTGATTTCTCAAATTTGATGGACTAGTATAGTATGTGTCATGCTTCATTGGTGGTACATGATTGATGCTAGACTATAGGCTTGACCTTTAAGATGTGAAGTATGGTAAAAAGAATAGTAGCTGAAGACTAATGATATGTATTTTGTGGGAACGAACTGGTAGGATTGATGCGAGGTATGTAATAGCCTAGGTTGGAAACTTCTGGGATAATGAGTGGTAAATTATGATGTATATGTATGCACGAGAAAAATAGTAAAACGAAGAATTGTGGTTGAATCATTAAGTGGATAGGAGTGTGAGTATACAAGAATAAGTTGAACCCTGAGGTAGTATGTTATTAGATAAGGTATCTTGTGTATGAATGTCACGCGTACCTAGATTTAGTTGTTGAATCTTGTAGTATGTAGAAGTTTGGGACGTTGTTGTATGGTGTTTTTTATAGTTGAATTGAGGAAATATAGGTAGGTAATGTACTCCTTTGGTATAGTTTTATGAATGTTGTTAAGTTGGAAAGTTATGTGGTTAGAGGTGTAACGCTAGTATTCTAAGGATTTGAAGAAGAAATGTTAATGGTTTAGAAACATAGACGTACATGCCATGATAATGTTAGTCACAAGTTGATGACTTTGGGGGTTAGAGAAAGTTATGATTACTGTCCCTGAAAGAGGATGTCCTCAAAAGAATTTAGTGTCTTTGTATTAGAAATTAAAGAGAGGAGTTTGTGTTCTTGAATATACTAATACCCTTTGTTTTGTGAGAAGGAGTGTGGATGCATACACTCATGAAAGTGGGAGTTGTAGAGTGATGGCTATAAAGGCTAGCGAAAGTTGTGAGTAACATTTACGAAAAAGCAAGGCCTTCAGAGTATAGCTATAGTTCATCAGGGAGAGTTTAGAGTACAAGTATATGGTGTTGTCTCTTTTGCGTTGAGAATTAAGGCTATAGATTTTGATGTGAGACTATGTTTGTAAGTCTAGAAGTGTGACTTTGATCTAAGGGGGATATGATGGATTAAAGTAGTTCCCAAATTTTCTCGTGGTGTTAAGTTTCAAGTAAGAATCATGATAAATCAATTCCTATTCAAGAAATCTCCTCCTACTTCGATTTGAATGAACATCTACCAATGTTTTATGTATTCATTTCTTGCCTATGCCTAAGGTTTGAGCCCTTTATGTAACTTATGCCATGTTCTGACCTCCAAACAAGAAGCAATAATGTCCTTTAGTGATCCAACATTCCAAGTATCCAAGATCAATGTTATGTTTCTCATGATCTATAAAAAAATCCATGTCTTACATAATGCTTGGTCTGAAGAAACTATGTTTTCCATACGTTACCGATTTATTTCATGCTCAGATTTGCCAAAGTGATAAAGTTTATGCTGACTCATGGAGAAATTCTAGTTCCTTAAATAAGGATCAATCCCTTCTAGTGGCAATCCTTGTCTTAGTTGTTAACTATATAAATTTTGGCTTTATGCCATATACCTCATAATATGTGCATCCATGTTTCTCATCGTGGTCAGTCCTAAGGGAACCTTATTGTGTTGTATTTGAGCTGAACGACTCTTTACTTATGATCCAGACACTTGATATATGAAACACTTCATGTTTATTCTGTCATATCTTCACCTCATGTCCCTCCTTGAGTAGTGCAAAAAGTGTAAGTTATGAATTGACAAGTGTTACTTCCGTTCATGATGTCTATTCTCGGATCCCTCAATGACCCTTCGTATGTCATTATGATTGTAGTTGTGAAAGCATAGTAATGTGTTAGGTATAGCGTATATGTTCTTATAGGTAAAAATTTTGATATGATTTCTTGAGTTAAGGCTATAGGAGAAGGGGGGGAAAAGGAGACAAACATTTGTTATGTGAAATTGTTAGGAAAGAGATATGTGGCGAAAGTCTATGTGAGATTTATCGAATTTACCGATCTTAGAGGGAAGATCCATGAAGTGGGGGTAGTAATATAGGCTTGAATGTTGTAATTGATGGAAACACAAACTGATGTGCCATATGGTTAGTATTCCTTGAAATAAGACTTGAGGTTATTGGATTATAGTGATGAGGTGAGGTGATTTCTTAATGTGGTAGAGAGAACATGGTCCCATAGTTTAAGTTAGCACCTCTTTCCTTCGAGTTGGGCTTCAACATAGAAGTATTATACGGCGGGACACAAACTCTTCTATTTAGATATGTGATGAGTGAATTGTAAGTTGGAAGGTATGTCGTATGTTAATTAATGTTGGGTCATAAATGAATAGTGTCTCTAAGTTAAAGGTCCATTTGTTGTATTTTGTGAGGTGGAGAATGATTTTAAATCCTATCTTCTGCTAAATCCCATCTCATGATTGTACCAAGGTAAATCAGGCCTATTATCACCAAATAAACTTATGCCTTATGTTGTGATGATAATGATTAATAGAACTCATGTGCAAGGTCATCCCTATGTAAAGTATCATTACCTCATGCTTCGTGATTACGCGTTTCACTAGGGGTTATCATGAAGATTTTTTGATGTCTTTACATGTTTTATTGAGAAAAATGTTCAATGCAAGGTTACATTCCTTATTCCATACCTTTAGAGCTTCAACAAGTTCCTTTCCATCATTTGGGGACGAATGATCCCAATGGGGAGATATTGTAACACCCCCCACTTTCGGGCTAAAGTTTAAATCATCATTCTTACATGCATAAGTTATAATCCAAGTGATTACGATGTGAATATAAGTTTCATGATCTTTATCCTAGTGTGTGAAGTGCTCTTGAGGTTAAAAATGTTCATAGGAGTCACTTAGAGACAAGTTGAGCTAAGATAATTTGATTGGTCCAAAATTTGGCATTCGATTCTATGAGGGTCTACTTTAAACGTGTATAAATTTTCAAATTATAGATAATTGAATTAGATTTCTAACGATACCAATTTCTCCAAAATTTGATACCCGAGCGAAAAGTTACAACCATTTTCGTGAAAAGACAGTAAGCCGAGGTGATATGCTCGCGAAGTGTGCTCCATTGCCCCTAGCTATTTCCCAAGTTCTGTTTTCGCATTTTTAAGGGAAAAAAGGTCCTTTCCTTCACCCTAACTCATCCATAACAGATAATTAAAGCCCCCAAAACATTATTTACATCATTATTCATCCTTTTCTCTCCAAAGAAATCCCTAGCCCCCTTAAGAACGCCAAGAACTCCATTAAATCTTCTTCAAGAAAAGTTCAAGAACATTCTGAAGAACATCAATTTGAGTTATCTTCCTCAAGAAACAATATTCAAGAACAAAAATAGGAATTCAAGTCCAACTTATTCATCAATTCTCCAAGATAGTTCAAGATTAAGAATTTCCAATTCAAGAAATCCAAGAACTCATTATCAAAAGCATCATAGGAATTCAAGATTCAAGATTTCTCATCTAAGATCATCAAGTAAGGTACGTGGAAATTTCCTAAACTACATGGGCTTGTTGAAAACACTTTGAATAAGGTCTAAAGTTTTAGAAATCATGAATTTATAAATGGATTTTGAATTAAATTTATAATTGTGCATTGTGAATACTTTTGATCTATTGTTTTGGTCTTGAGGCCTTCCCTTAAAGAAAATTGATTTTGTTATATATATATATATATATATATATATATATATATATGTACGTATTCATTTTAAGTTGATAATTGAATAAAGAGCATGACTATTTACACTCCCACCCATGTTGCAACACCTCTTGATTTTCTCATGTTACGAATTGAAGAATGTTATATATAGAAGCATGGTATCAATGTTCTTGACTATTGTTGAATGATTAAAGATTGATTTAAAATTGATGAGAGGGGTTTTTATATGTTGATAGATGTTGGATACATATAATGAAAGAATTGCATGGTTTGTCAAAAATACATGACCACCACATGTTTGTTGAAATATTGAAAAGAGAGATTCTTTGCATAATTTAACATATATTTTGAAGTATGAATTATCTTGAACTGTTTGAATGATATGGTGGTCCAAACTTTATGTTTTGAATGAAGAGACTATAACATTACATTTTATGTCTTAGAAATATGACTTGCAAGTCTTGGTATGATGATACCAAATAGATGAATGCCATAGCAGATTCAGAACAGACTAAAATACTGATTTTCAGAATTTGATTACCAAAAGATGCATGTTTAGAACAGACTAAATATAGGCTTAAAAAGAGTTAGGTGGTTGCCCGAAGAAAGTACGAGTTGAAACACTCAATGCTAGAAATCGTAATTTGCTGACATGGGGTTATGGTACCATGCTTTATGATCTTGTGTACCCTGACTCATGTGGTTCCAAATTGGGACTATGGTTAGGAGCCCTGCTTTTTGATCTTGTGCGCTACCATGACATGTTAATTTGATTGGGGATTTTGGTACCTAGCTTTGTGATCTTGCATGTCCACCTTATTGATACTCCAATCCTAGCGGAAAACTTGGATTGGGGGCTTGGACGCCGAGTCAAGGGTGAATTCCATATAGTCCATGGAATTACAGATTGTAGGGTGTACCACCTAGCTCAAAAGTAAAACAAAGAAAGGAATTACATTTACAGAATTGTCTTAAGATTATTTGAAATTGCCCATGTGTTTTAAATTATGTCATGCATTGTGTTTTACAAATTACTCTCACTTATGTTGCATAAAGAAATATATTATTTTGGATTGCTCTGCGTACCAGTACATCTGTATTGATCCCCTATATTTCAGGATTCTGAGATATAGTCCCGTGGTCCTGTTAAGTAGTAGATTGACTTATTAGAAGTTTGCAGCTAGTGAACCTCCCTTACTTCAGAAGGCCTGGTTATGAAACTTTTCATTATTATTTTGTTTTGATTCATGATCCAACTGGGGGCCTTGTCCCAGATTCCAGATAGATGTCATTTTCAATTGTTAGAGATTTCGTAGACTATTGTCAAGTGTTTTGAATGTTTCATGAACTTATTTTTTTGAATTATTCAGTTAAAGAAAAATATAGTGGCCATGTTTCCGTCTTGTATTGGTTTTCCGCTAATTTATTATATTGTATGAATATTATTCATGATTATCGGATAGAGAAGGGGTGCCCGGGCCTTCATGGTTCGGGATGCTCATTACGACTAGGGCCCCGACTCGAGTCGTGACATTAAGGTATGAATCACTTACCCTAGACTTGTATCCAAGGGTACAATTAGTACCCTAAAGTGTACCCTAACTCATACCAAAAACAATCTACTTTATCTCAAGTTCCATACTCTATACGACTAGGTATGATACAACTCATACCCTAATGTACGACCATGGATAGGATAATTCGAATCTAGGATAGTAACTTTCTCCACGCTGCCTAGGGTATAAGAGAGGTCACTAAAGTCGTATACAAGGGTACGACTAGTACCCTTAGTCGTACCTAGTCTAGAAGACTTAATCAAGGGAATTTTTTTAAGGGTCTAAAGCCTTGGTGATTCATAGCTTTAGTGCTTACACTAACGAAGGTTTCATTATTTCCCATTAGAATTTGTTATAGTGCTTGAGAAGAATCTCTACCTTGGGGCTAATTATGGCTTGCTATAAGTCTAAGAGTTGATTTAGGTACCTTAGCTTAGTACTGGTAGAATTTGACTTAGAATATATTTCAAGGATTTAGAAGTGGGCTCTTTTGCACACATTAATCTATGTAGTTCTATTGAAACCTTTACATGATTATTAAATGCCTAGAGAATACCTTTTTGAGGCAATATTGAGGAACCTTGGTACTTATTGGTTATGATGAATGACATTGGAAGTGTAATGTCTAAACGATTATACCATACATATGATTTATTGGTTAAGCTTATGAAGATATATTGATTATGATATTGTTTTAGCTATTGATTGGACTACCAAATATACCATTGAATGAGCCTTTGACTATGGTATTTCTAAGCCATAAATTATGTTATTGACTATGCTATGATTATGCTTTAGATCATGCCATGGATTAACTATTGATCAAGCTATTGAAAAGCTAACTTTTATGCTAATTATAAGCCATTTAATATACTATTGATAATTCAGTGCTCATGATATTGCTTATGATTATGGTCATGCTAACCAATTATGCTAGTAATCATGTTAGAAAGCATTCTTATTGATGACATTAGTTGATGTTGCCTAAAACTAACCTCCAAGGAAGTTAGTTTTAGCCCAACTACGATTGGAGTCGAGTCCATAGGGAACATGTGGAATAGTATCTTAAACTTGACGAAATCCATAAGTAGTACAGAAAAATAAATAGATGGATTTGGAGATCAATAGTACTGAGTAACCAAACTTGAATTCTTGGTGGCACTAGTGGTCCCAATAGCTGTCAGGACATCTTTATCATTCGTGGAACCAGTGGTGTCCAGTGCACTTAGTAGTGGTATAGGTGGCAAGGCTGTATCACTTTCTCTCTCAATAGTACCAGCGGGTCTCGAACTATCAGCCTCCACTGCTATCTTTTGGACCCTAGTTTGCCGATCCAACTCATCGTGCACACTCGCTATTTTGCCGCCTCAATGTTTTCTTCTTCTGTGCTTTGTATCTTTCTTTTATTTTTTTCTTTCTATTTCTTTCTCTTTCTTCAAAATTTCCCATAGGGGTCGAATAATCAATCACCCAAATGTTTTCAACCAAAGGATATCTAGAGAAATCTTCTCAATAATTGGCATTAAGAGGATTGGCTTCTCATGCAACTCCTCTATTGATTTACACAACATGGCTAATTCAGCCTTTACCCCTGCTAGATCTAGGGACTAGATCCCTTCAAGTTGTCAGGTAAACCTCAGCTCAAACTCGTTAACCTAGACTGCATCATTCTCCCTTCTTCATAAAGGTTTCTCTCAACCCATGGTTTTACTCTTCCTTTTATTAATCACACCTTTGTCTCCACAGTACTCAACCTAGTCATCATCTCAGTTAGAACTGACTATGACACCATTACATAATCGACTAGAATAGATTGGCTATGGATGGTCATAGTATCACAGTAGGTAGTGGAGTAGGAGTACTGAAGGCACCTGCTACATATGTGGCCTAGGTCTAGACTGGCCAGTCTCAATAGGGGTATCACCTCTCTTAGTGTCTTTTCTCTATACTTGAGCCTCATAAACATCACTAACCATAGAAGCTTCCAGTTTGGCCATATTGGAGATTAGGTGTATGACATCTCTGATCAACCCCAAGTCTGTAGTAGTCCTTGGCATCAAGAATCGATCGAACCCTGCAAGCTTCTGCAACCCCACATCCAGATAGATCTGTATCAATAAAAAAGGAAAGGCCAACACTGTATCAGTGCTAGTTTTCTTATCCCTAATCTCCTGAGCTATTCACTTGGCTACATCAATTTCATTGCCCGACATTATACCTGCTGTCAGTGCTACCTTGTACGGACCCATGATTTTGTTTGATATATTCAGACTCAACCTGTTTTTAACCAGAGTCCATCACACCTTAGACTAAAAGTTCAAGTTGTTCTTCTTGATTGAGGATAAAGTTTCGATGCCACCAATTACCTATGGGGCCTCTTCTCGAGCTAAAGAAATAATTTTGGCCATCCATCAGAACTATATAAGCTTATCTTCTGAGTGTATCTGTTTCACCTTTACTTTCTTCATCTCTTTTATTCGAAGTCTAATTCTGTGGTGTTCGCCGGATGCATAAATTCTGGCACATGTAATATCTGGGAGATTGTTTCACCGGAGATGTTCACCGGAACACCTCGAATCACCAGGTCTGGTATTGGCTCAGCCCCTCCACAAGTTTTCTTACATATTTTACCTTTTTAACTCAATCTGATACGTAGTATAGAACTCGCAAACCATCGCTTTACTATACTGGCCTTGTGCTCTAGTCATCTACTTGAACTTGTATTACTTAAACTATGCATCAAACGCAGGCATCTCAGACATACCTATTGTGTTTAACCTTCTATCCAAATAAAGAACTCTTAACGGCTTTCTATTTTTAGGGTTTAGGGGAATATGTTTTTCATATAAGGCCTGTATTCTAGGGTAACCGCTGTTAAAAGATGGGCATCAGAGCTGGCTCAATAGAGAGTGGAGTGGGTGGTATTTGTGGTGGTGGTACCTCTTTAACATGACTTTCACTCTCTTCATTATCCCCCTCTTCTTCAGATCCATACCCCTCTTTATTATTATTCTCCTCCTTGGGCCATGATTCTTCCTCTAAACTTGATTTTTCCTCACCAGCATCCTTATCATTCTTTTCTCCATCATCATCATCATCATCTTTCTCATAGAAGAATGATGGTGAATCAAGTGGTGAGGTGCTGGGGTTCTTCATCCTTGGTGTGGACCTGAGGAATGTCTTTCTTTGTAAGTTCTTTCTTTCCCTGAGGTCACCTTTCCCTTGGCTCTACCTGCTCCTTTATTGGATATTCCTTAACATCACCGCTTCACTCATTAGTGTCCTTATTTCTTTGTTGAAGAGTAGAGTTTGGGGCAGGTTTCTTTTGGGTGTTATTCTTTGGTGTCAATTTCTTTGATGAATCACCTTTAGGTGCCATTTGTACCAGTTGAAACAACCCCATTAGTGATAACTAACAAAAAGAAATAGAAACAAGAAAACAAGGTGTTAGTGTGGCACGGTCTAGGAACACTATGACTCATGAGTATGAGTCATTATCTCTGGTTGCGAGTCGTAGTGAGACTCGTAGTGTGGAAGGTTTCCTACTCAGTATTCACTGGTTATGCAATGAGTCCTCCTAAAAAGTCATAATGTTAGACTACGACTAGTTACTATCACTCTTTATCTGACCAAAAATACTTTTTTGGTGCAATAGACCTTCCCAGTCATTATGACTCATCACTACGAGTCGTATAGTGTGACTGTAACTCGTTAGGAGAATTTGTAATGACAACAGAACCTACACTCTTCTAATTAATCATGTTATCAGGGGATACGAGTGATGTAACGACTCATTAAGTAACCTTAAGAGTCATTAAGAGACCCATAGCCACTGTAAATGACTAATTAGAGAAGATGGATCTAGTTTCCAACCAAACACAACAATATTTACAGTTATCAACATCAATCATCTCTAATGCATCCTTTGTAAATCAAACTAGTCTATATTAGGTCATGAACTCTGATTTTCAATGTTATTTTACAATTTTCTTGAGATTAGGGTTCGTCTACTATTTGGCTAATAGCTTTTAAGTAAAAAATTCAAGAACCATTCAGATTGAAGCATTACTTTAATAATATAGCGGTAAAACTACTGCTTCCACCCATTTATACAAATAGACCACCACAACCAGGATATACCTTATACCATAGGAGCCTACAAATGGATCCATGAAGTCTATACCCCTCACATCAAGTAGCTCCAACTCTAAAATTGGGGTCATACGAAGTTTATGGTGGCTCAAAATATTTCCCTGATGTTGGCATGGGTCAAAGTCTGCCACAACATCATGAGCATCCTTATATATTGTCGGCCAGTAGTACCTACACTACAAGATCTTGTGGGTTGTGTCGGTTCCACCATGGTGACCCCCAACTGGTGAATCAAGACAAGCCTCAAGAATGCTCACCATATCCACTTCAAGGATGCACCTATGAATGAATCCATCTATACAAATTCTAAATAAGGGTTATCCCGTAAAATCTTCCTTACCTCATGCATAAACCTCTTTTCTTGCCGGAAGGACAAATCCTCTAGGACAAGATCACTTGCTAGGCAATTTGTAAAGTCAGTAAACCAAGGAATTAGGTCTTGATATGCTGCAAAAATCTTCTCGTTTGGAAAATTATCATTGATTTCAAGCCCATTCCTTACTCTCTGCATTGCTTCATCCTCAAGTCTAGACAAATGATTACCAACTTGATTTTCTTTACCCTTTTGATCTTTCACCTTAAAATCAAACTTTTTTTGTAAGAGAACCCAATGGATTAATATAGGCTTTGCATCTTTCTTCTCCATCAAGTATCTTAGAGCTACATGGTTTGTATGAACAATAAACTTAGTGCCAATTAGGTGAGACTGAAATCTTTCAGAGGAAAAAACCACTGCTAGTAACTCTTTTTCTATAATAATATAATTCTTTTGAGCAGGGTTTAATGCCTTGCTGGCAAAGTAAATAAGGTGTAGCATCTTTTCTTGCCTTTAGCCTAGGACATCACCTAGGTCCACTCTTCTTGCATTACAGATGATCTCGAATGGCAAGGACTAGTCGGGAGACACTATGATAGAGGATGACACCAACCGCTCCTTCAAGCACTCAAAAGCCTTAAAATATGTCCTATCAAAATAAAACTTCACCTCCTTGTCAAGAAGCTTGCAAAGAGGATTTGCAATCTTTGAAAAATCCTTGATGAATTGCCTGTAAAAACCCACATGACCTAAAAAGCTTTGAATTCCCTTTACCGAGACTAGTGGTGGCAGCTTCTCAATTACTTTACTTTTTTCTTTGTCAAACTCTATGCCTCTTTTTGAGATCTTGTGCCCAAGCACAATTCTCTCTTTTTTCCAGAAAATGGCACTTCTCCTAGTGAAGCACCAAGCTACATTCTTTACATCAGTATAGATCATTTTCCATGTATGCCAAAAAGTCCTCAAAAGAATCACCAACCACCAAAAATTCATCTATAAATACATCAATGGTGTTTTTTACCATGTCAGAGAATATGGATATCATGCATCACTGGAATATTGTTAGAGAGTTGCACAACCCAAATGGCATTCTCTTGAAAATAAAGGTCCCATATGGATAGGTAAAGGTTGTCTTCTCCTGATCTTCGGGAGCGATAATGATATGATTGTAACCCAAAAAGCTATCAAAAAAATAATACCATCCCATTCCCATAAGTCTATCTAGTACCTGGTCCATCAAAGGCATCGGGAAATGGTCCTTTTTGGTCCATGTGTTTAGCTTCCTATAATCTATTCACACTCTCTAACTTATGACTGGTCTCATTGGCATGAGCTCATTCTTCTTATTTAGTACAAAAGTAATTCCACCTTTCTTTGGGATGCACTAGACAAGACTGACCCTTTTTCTATTAGCAATGGGATAAACAACACTATTATCTAACTACTTAATGATATATTTCTTACCACCTCCTACATAAGAGGATTTAGTCATTGCTGGTGGTCTATACTAGGAGTGCAGTCCAGTTCTAATTGGATCATCTGAGTATAAATGCCTGGCGGAATACTACAATATCAGCAATTATCCATCCTATAGCTGTCTTGAACCTTTGCAACATCGACAATAATGATTCTACTACGGTATCCATCAAATTAGTTGTAATAATCACTGACAAGGAGTTGTCGCACCCCTAATATACATAGAGTAAGTGAGACAGAAAGACTTTTAACTCCAAGACCGGTGGCTTATCAATTGACAGATGAGCTGGAGGAGTGGTTTTGTTCTTCAAATCCAAATCAACCTTTTTTGGAGCTTAAGTATAAGAACCTCTCCCATATAGATCACTTACCATATCGTCTTACTTGTCAATTCTATCACTGTCGAAATTCATAATCATCACTACTAATGCTTCAACACCCAACCTCTCTTTAATTTGAACATTCACTGTATTAACATCATCATCAATGATATCTATCACAGATACAACTCTCATATCATTCAGCTGCTGATTCGACTAGCATAGATTAAAGATTACCGATTCATAGTTTAGTTTAAACTTTAACAATCCCAATTCTATATCAACTGATGCCCTACTTGTAGCTAGGAAGGGTCTGCCCAAGATTATAAGGACTTGGAAGTCCACCTCAATATCAAGTATCACGAAATTGGCCAGAGAAATGAAGGATGCCACCTTTACCAATACATCACAAAGAATGCTAATCAACTTTTTTATGGTATAGTCAGCCATCAACAATCTTATCGATGTTAGTTTGGGTTCTCCCAACCCCAACTGCTTAAATATAACCAACAACATAAGATTAATACTTGCTCCTCGATTATATAAATCCTGAGCAAAGTTGAAGGACCCAATGGTACATGGAATAGTGAAGGCTCCAAGGTCCTCCTTCTTATTTACCAATAATCTAGAGGCAACATCACTGCAGCGATAAACATTATCATTGGGATCATAGCTCACTGTCCGCTTCTTAGTGAATAGATATTTCATGAATTTTGCATAACCAGGAATTTTCTCCAATGCCTCTATGAGTGGTATGTTTATAGACAGCTTCTTCAACATAGACAGGAACTTCTAATATTTTCCTTCCACCTACTTTTTTTTAGATTTTAAGAAAAAGATGGGAGAGGTCTCAGAATAGTCTTCAATACAGGCTACACACCCTTTTCTTTACCTTGAACCTCCTTACTACTACTATAAACATCTGATGATTTCTAGATTCAACCCCAGAGGATTCCTTAACCTCTACATGGTCATCATCATTCTTTGGCTCACTCACAATGGGCATGGGTGGATCAAGGGGAGACTTAACACTCCGAGTGGTAATGGCATGGCAATGAGTAACATTCTTTGGGTTTTACACCGTATTACTAGGAAGAGTGCCAGCTTGCCTTTGATTCAATATGACAAACATTTGTCCAAACTGCTGCTCCAATAGTTTAATTGTGGTGGCATGCAACTCAACTTTTTATTTAGCCCTGATATGTCTACCTTAATCTCCTTAAGGAAACTCTCCTGACTTTCTTGGCCTGTTACTAAATTTAACAACATTGCTTCCAATCTAGACTCGGTATTTCTACTGCCTGGTGGAATATATCTATCACTCTTCTCTTAATAGTCATATTTCCACCGCTAATCACCATCTCATTCTCTGCTCCTATCTCGGTACCTATTACTATAATAGTTCTAATCTTGCTTTTCTTTCCCCTTGGCTTGAAAATCTACCATTTTATGATCTAGATACTTTGCTTTTTTATCTGCATCAAGCTTATAAGCCCTAGAAGAAGTTCCTTGGACCCCCACTGTGTTCATCTTTTCGGTGGTCATTGTTGTAAATTATTTTGTAAGAAGCAAAATATCAATTCTGAGTTGTGCAACTCCTTGTACTACTATATCATCACCAGCTTTGTAGTCTCTCGTAGCCCTAATAACATACTACAAGCTCCTCTATCATCCTATTAAGTGTTCTACCCTTGGTTTTTTATAGAGATCTCATCTAGTATTTCCTATATCATATCCCAATGAAGACACAAGAGTGGGTCTCCCGATATAGTGTCTTCCATCACCCTAGAGCTAACATTCAGGGATCTATAAAATATTTCTAACAGGTTGGATCTGTGAAACTGGTGATGAGGTTGGGTTCGAACCCATAGGAAACACGTGGAACATTATCTCAAACTTAATAAAATCTATGAGCAGTAGAGAAAAACAAATGGTGGGATTTGGAAATCAATAGTGGTGAGTAACCAAACTTGAATTCTTGCATTTATAAATAATATACGATGAACACTAGGACTATGTTCCCCCAGGCTTCTCAACTCCGTAAGTTTCTCATGTTCAATCTAACCAATTCACTTTTCTGTGTGCAAAGTTGACAAGCTATGTGTTTTTAATTGTCTTATGAACGTGTTGATAAATCTCACCCTTTACCTTGAAAGTCTCAGTGTATCACCTTGTTGTCCTTTGTCTATAACCTAAGTACAACTCACACCTTTTGAATCTCAAGTTGATTAGATGAGGGTTGATAGCCTAGAATTACTGTTGCAACCTCCTTTTCCCAATCTCAAACTCCATTGTGAGGATGTTCTAAATATATAAAATTCCTAAACTTCTACAGTAGCTTAGGGTACGATTGATATGAAGAATATTGCGATACACGTAGTCATAATAGAATACATGAATCTCTCGCTTCCCTTATGTAGCTAATCTACTAGGGTTCCACAACTCGAGTTAAGGAAATTAGCGGTTCATTCTTATGCAATAATTCATGATAATTGATGAAGAAAATATGTAATTAATTGCACAATAATGAAAGAATAAAATCCAAAATCTTCAATTAAATACGAAACCAAAAATCCAAGAACAATTGTATCAATGATAAAAGTATGTGCAAGTATGTAGAAAATTATCTAAAGTGCATAAAATAACAAAGGAATAACCCTAGGGTATTTATAATTTCTCAAAATAACCAAAGAATCTTAATAAACTTGGGATAGGAAAATTAAGTCGGTAGTGGTTGCGCTTCTGGCAATGAGTCATTATTCTACTTGTGATTCGTTGCCTATTGTCGTAGCTCTATTTTCTCTTCAGCGGTTATGACTCGTAATGGTCACTTACAAGTCGTATGCTGCTAGTCGTAGTCACTCCAGTAACTCTTCTTCCTCAGGGAACTTGAGTCTGTGGTCTTTGTGATTTCTCACCACGAGTTATCATTAGACTTTATGACTTGTAGTCTTAATTCATAAGAATTAGAGTATCTATCTCTAATATCTTCAGACACTGGTCCCTTTGCGACTTTAGGCTACGAGTTATATCCTATTTTTGTGACTCGTACCCTTCCATTACTTGGTTTTCTTAGATTTGCCTTAGGTACTATTGTCTTTGCGAGTTGGGCTATGAGTCATATGGTGACATAATGACTCATAACCTAGCCATTTTCTACTTCTTTATAGCATTCTCTTATTTTCCAGTCCATGCCACTTCCTACCTAATTTTCCTACAAAACACATAAAACACATATCACATCTAACAAAACAACCTAAGTCAATGCATAATTTCACTATTTTAAGCATCGAATGTTCCATGCTTCCATGACATATAAATAGCAATTGTGTTGTTATTTATTCTAGAAGTTATGATTTTTTATTTTAAGGAAGATTATTCTATTAATTATGCTAGAATTTTTGATGTTTGACAATTTTGGCACTTACAGCATTAATTATACACTCGGCAGGGCTGCAGGACATTATATGATGATATATTGATACTTGACAAGGATGAAAAATATTATGATAATATATTTACACTTGGCAAGACTAAAGGATATTATGATGATAGATTGATACCCAATAAGGCTAGAGGATGATTATAATGATACATTGATACCCAGTAAGGCCGGAGGATGTTATGATAATATATTAATACCCGAAAAGGCTGGAGGATGTTATGACAATATATTAATACCCAAAAAGGCTAGAGGATGATTATGATAATGCACTGATACCCTACAAGGATGGAGGATGATTATATTAGTGCGCCTATGTGTACATCTATCCATTCAAGTTCGGTTATGCCCTATGCATGGCCATAATATATATTTATATGTATCTGCAAGTTGGGTATAATGTCCATATTAGAAGTGTTGGATATAGCCCGAATATGATAAATATGATAATTAGTGGACTTGTAAGGATTAGTGATAATTGTTGATCGGTAATAAATAATTATAAAGTGGTATAGTTGATGCTTAGTGATAAATGAGGATTAGTGGTGGATGTTGTTTAAGTGACTAATCATGACTAGTTGATAATCGAGGATTGATTGGTAATGAATGATTAGTTAATAAATGTTGTCTAGTTGATAACTAATGATTAGTGGATATGTGGTGAATAGTTATTAAATGAAGACTAGTAATTAAATGAATTAGTTAATTGTAAGACCCCACAAAATTCTCTCATAGTCTGAACCTTTGAGTGTGTTCAGTGAAGTGTTAATCTGTACCTAAAAGGTTTAAAAGTGTTTTCCCAAGTGAGAAGTATGTTGAACCGTGTAGAAAATTGAATAAACTTTCCGTCAATACCAAATTTGCCCAAATCCGACACTCGGGCGAAGAGTTAGAGCCATTTTAGTGAGACAGTGTGCCACCTAACACTTTAGCACGTCGCGGAGCCATCCAAAATGGCAATCGTCAAAAGCCAATGAGCCTTCGCAATTATGGCACATCGCACCAAGACTTAATTTTAGAATTATCAATTTTTAGTGCACCAACGCAATTCTACTGCATCGTGGTGCCTTTCCAGTTCGCAACCAAGGTGGCAACACGATTTCCACCGCGTCGGACCATTAACCAATTTCCCAATTGTCCAGTTTCTAGTAAGCAGGCGTGATTATGGCACATCATGCCAGCATGTAAAATTGGGATTTTTTAGTTTAATTCCAAGGGCAAAAAAGGTCTTTTCCCAACCCCTATATATACTCTTTAACATAGGATTTGGCCTTATTTTAACCTAAAAATACTTGTTTTCTCTTAATTCTCTTCAAGAACAAGAGATAGGGTTCCTAAATCAAGACCCCAATCATCAAGATTCCTTCGTTAACTTTTTAAGAATCAAGAAAATAAGGTATGCAGATGTTGATTCTTGGGTCCCTTTCATCCAAGAAGCTCAAGAACCCTTTTCTAAATTTCAAAGCTTTTATGTTTATGAGTTTTCATGATTCACGTGAGTTAAAATTAATGTTCATGCTATGATTAAATTGTGATTCATGTTTGTTTACAAGGTTTTCAAGCTTTGACCCTAGTATGTGATATTCATGATAAACCCTCTTAAGTTGCTTGTTAAGTGATATGTTCATGTTAATTAGTAGTAGAAATTATTGAATAAGCAAAGCATGCTCCCCATATATTCGATAAAATGCTTATGTGAAGGAATTAGAGCCATTCTAGCATGTTGATTAGAAATTCCCAATTGTATGTAAGCCCATGCATGCCAAGTGTTTGTTGAAAAGCCTTAGTGAATGAATTTTGGCATGATAGCATGAAATTCCCCAATTATGTGCTCTTTAATACATGCTAAGACTTTGATACCTACTAAGTGTTTGATGAATGAATTGTAACATGGTAGCATGAAGTTCCCCAATTATGTGTTCTCCGGTACATGCCAAGACTTAAATATGTGCGAAGTGCTTTATGCAAGGCCTTGTTGAATAGAGTATGATCCAATAACATGTCCCCCTATGTTATTACATGTTTAGGATTCCTAAATTCTTGAAGTGATGCCTTAGTGATTGTGATGGTGAATGATTGTCCATGGTCTTGATTATTCAAGAATGGTTATGTTTAACTTTTATGTTATCGAGTCCTGGGGGTATTTATACTCGACAATTTAGCTATTGTCTAGAGCTCGTATCAGTTTTTATGATAACTCCAGTTAATCCATGATTCTCAAAACTCAGTGAGTTATAAAACTCTGTATTCTCAGACAGATACAGAACTTAAAAAATCTCAGTAATCTCTATAATCGACGTAATCTTAGTATCACTAGTAATCTAGCCTCAGTTCTATACCCAGCTCAGATCTAGTAGTATTCCAGTATTCAGTTCTAAACTCTGTAGTAATCGAGTACTCTATTCAAAGCTCAATGTCGTTCAGTCAGATAACGAGATTCAGTAGTATTTCATCAGATACAGAACCATGTGAATTTATCTTAACTCAGTCAGATCATTCGAGAAACATGATCAGTATCAGATTTAACTTAGTTTGTGTTCAGTTAAGAATCAGTTTAGAGTCTTTCAGTTGGGAGTAGGAGCTAGCACCGAGCGAGGGCAGGGATGGCAGCTCCCTGTTAGAAAGGCAGAGTTCGTTAGGAGCAATCCCTAAACTCTAAAACTGCGTAGCCAGCGCAGGATGTAGGAGTCACCCGTCAGATAATCTTGACTATTATATTGCCTTAGGCTTGACTTCCTGTGAGGGTCACCCATCAGATAGGCTTGACCAGAGAGGTCTTTACCTGTGACACAGTATTAACACCCTTCCAGCTAGGGTTATAGGTTGGACCCCACCAGTTGAGATTCAGGGTATGTCGGTTAAGTGACTACTTCCCACAGTTACAGTTTTAGTATCAATCTTCAAAAATCAGGACTGTCAGATACAATCATCTATCTCAATGAGGAACTCAAATAGTTCCATTGATTCATGGACCACCCGTCAGATAGGCTTGGTCCTATATAAAGTTATTCTATATCATATCTAGAGATCACCCGTCAAATAGGCTTAGTCTCAGTCTCAGATTCATTGAGTATTCTTGTTATCAGATCTAGAGATCACCCATAAGATAGTCTTGATGTCAGTCTCAGATTCATTGAGTATTCTTGTTATCAGATCTAGAGATCACCCGTCAGATAGGCTTGATCTCAATCTCAGATTTAGTTGAGTATTCTTGTTATTAGATCTAGAGATCACCCATCAAATAGGCTTGATCTCAGTCTCAGATTTAGTTGAGTACTCTTGTTGTCAGATTCAGACGTGATTATTTCTTATCATTGATAGTAGATTTTGGAATCATCCGTTAGAGAGGTTTGATCTCCGATGTAGTCAGTCGAGAGTAGAAAGCTCAAAATTCAGTCATTGATATGAATAGATTCAGTTAATCAGTTTTAATATCATCAGTTTTTGAGATCACTCGCTAGATAAGACTGATCTCAACTCCAGTACTCAGTTATTGGTATCAGATGATTCAGTGTTCAGTATCTTAGGCATTATTAGAGAGTTCAGATAGCAGTTAAGTAGAATCTAAGTTTCAGTATTTTGAGTCACGATGATTTCAATTATGGTTCATGCATTCATGTTGTGTTCTTATTCAGTACTCTAATGATTATTCAGTTAAGTAATTGTTCAAGCATAAGCCCTTGCATTTATCCTTACCTCATCTTTATATCGATACATTCTCGTACTGATGCATTTGTGCTATGATGTTTTATTTGACACCATAGGTTCAGAGGTATGAGATCCAGAGCACCCTTAGGAGCTCAGTCCCAGTCAGCAGCAGTAGACATTACAGTGAGTTTTCTTCATTCGAGGATGATCCTTTTATCATAATTGCATCAAATTTAGGTTTATTTTTAGTAGATAGAGTTAGTTGGGGACATGTACCATCAACTCCTCAGTTCAGACAGTTTAGAGGCTTTTCAGATAGATGTATCAGTATTCAGTTTTAAATTTTGAGTATTTTTAGATGTTTTAAATCTTATGGCCAGTTTTTACACTTATTATCTATATTACGTAGTGTTCAAGTATAGATATCAGTAGAGGGTTGGCTTGCGGTCCTTCAGAATCATAAGCATCATGTGATATTTCGATTCTAGAAAATTGGGTCATTACATTAATAAGGGATGGTTAGCCATTAAGTGGCGACTAGTGATATTGATGATAGGGTTGCTTTATGTTGGTATACTATGAAAAGTTGGTAAATGACCAATTGATGATAATTGTGGGATGATGGTTACACGATGGTACAGATTAGTTATATGTTGGTTGATTGCATTATTCCATCTTGAGAGTACTCTCCTGGCGTATAAGAGTCTGTGATGAGTTATTTACTTTTTCACACCATTTGGCGTATAAGAGCCAATTTTATAATTTGTATTTGCTTGTGTGATACCTTGTAATGCATTATTATTCTAATTTAGTTACTCATATCTCAGGGTGATATTGACATATGTTGATATTTTATGTTATATTGCTATTTTGGTTAAATTACTTACTATGTACAACAATGTTGGAGATGATTCAGCTTTGTTTTTGTACCTTGAGTTAGTTATGTTATCTTGCATTTTCTCATACTTATATCATGATTTAGCTCTGTCGGTCGATGATGACTACTGAGTACCCATTATTTTGGTACTCATACTATACTTTTGTACCTTTTTAGTGGAAATCCAAGTACTAGCTGTCGCTATTGATTGTTGATTGTCCTGTGTTTATATTTCCGAAGATAGGGTGATGATGTGCTATATAAATATAGCACTTTCGATGCTTAAACTGTAAAAATATGCAAGTTTCTGAGGTTGTTTTGTTAGATATAAGCCGTTTTTGGTATGTTTTATAGAAAATCACGTTTTGGATGCCAAGTTCGTGAAAAAGATAGAAAAAAGAGTTTTTGGCTATTTATTGGAGTAATTATGGATGTTTGGGACACTTTACAGCTTGTTCGCGATCAAAGCATGTACAGAAATTGAAGAAGAGCTGAAAAGATAACTCTCGGCACTTGCTAAGTCAACATGTGGACCGTATGTAGTACATGTGGATTGCATGTGGGCAAACTAAGGGCCAGGAGTTCAAAATCCCGAGAGCTGATTTGCAGAAAATTTTGGTCTGGCACTTGCGGTAGCCACTTGCGCCCTCCTTGCTGTCTGCAAGTACTACCTCCACACAAGGACATTGCGCAAGTAAGGACCATAAATGGCCACCGACTATTTTTTCTTATATTTTATTCGGGCTTTGATTTTAGGGTTTTATCATGTGCTATAAATACCCCTTATCTATTTTTTAGTAGGAGTAATGCACTCTAGATACTTATAAATATATTTTGATTTTGAGATCCGACTTTAGTCTTGGATTTCTCTTGTATTGACTTCAATTGATTAATTCAGTTATGATTTTGGGTTTTCATTTCTTATTGTGATTTCATCTTATGCTTTCAATCTTGAATATTGTTGATTACTTCACAAGCATGAGTGGCTAAAAGCCCATAGCTAAGATTACGTAAACCTTGGAGGACGAAGTAGGGGAAGTGCTATTATTGTTATGAACCAATAAATATGCACGCCTTGGGTTTTCTTTACTTTAATAGTTATTTTAGCAGTGGCCAACGTTAAGATCCTGTCTAGATAATTGCTACTTACTCCAAAAGAGGAGTAGTGACTGAAAAAAAGATAATTACAATAGTAATTTGAAGTTTAACTGTCAATCCATGCTACTAGGTATTATCTAAGTAAGATGGTTAGCTATCATCTAATAACTAGTGACTCAAAAGGTAATAGTTAATTGGGATCAAGATAAGGGTTAGTAAGGCGACATCCTGAGACTTAAAAGGTAAGGGGTGAAATCCATCTACACGTCCACAAGACTGTAGATGGAACATAACTTATCAGATTCTACATACAATATATTGGGTTAGTTCAATAAAAGCACGATAAGCCTACAAAGTTGAGAAGCTTGGGGGGAACATAACCCTAGTGTTCGCTAATACTGATTACAATCGAAGTTGATATTCTCTCCATGTTTGATATTACTATTTAAATCCTCCCATTTACTTTTCCAATTTTACCTATTGATTACAGTATCTAAGATCCACAAGTCCACACATTCCCTTGGGATTCGACCCCAACCTTTTTTAGGTTACTATATTTGACAGTTACTGCAATCATCTCTAGAGTGAAGGTGTAGCTTGGGCGTTATCAAATTTTGGTGCCGTTGCTCGGGAATACGGTGTTGAGTTTTGAATTGAAGTTCTTATAGTTTTATGGTATTTTGTTTTTTGTTCTTAGTTGGGTATACACAGGCGTATATCTTGTACACTGAGTTGAGTCAATCCCTAACTCCCATTGAATCTGAATCCAAAGGGGATCCTACAAACACCTAGTAGGATAACAGAGCCAAATAGAGACAATCTTCCTAAAGAAGTTCGTGATGATGTACCTCCCCTTATTATTGAAGGAGTTCAGGATATTATTGACTAGCAGACGGAGATAATGTTAGCACAAGTTGCTAACTAGAGGAAAGAAGAAGAAGCTCAGTGCTTAGCTCAGGAGGCAGAGCTAGATATGTATCAACCTGAAATAGACCACTGAGCAGCACTCGATGGAACCCAGAATAGAATTAGAGGTGGATGAGCCCATGTGATCCCAACATACCAGTATTTGCAACCATATGAGGATGATGAAGAGGATCTGGGTATGTTGAGCCGACAGAGACTGGTGTCATTATTATTCCTATTTTACCCTAAGGAATTAAGTTTAATATATTGAGTGGTATGATCCAACTATTATACATGAAGGATGTGTTTGCAAGGTTGCCTACAGATGATACAAATATGTATCTAGCCAATTTTACTGGAATTTTCACTTCATATACATATCCAGGGGTGAATCAGAGGTGCTTAGATCGAGGTTGTTCCTTTTTTTTCTTACATGAGAAGCATATTTATGGTTAGGGGAACTTCCAAGAAGATCTATCACTACATGGAATGAGTTGTACAAACAACTCTTAAACCAATTTTTCCCCCGTCCAGGATATTGCAGCTTAAGGATGAGATCTATAATTTTTGGTAGCTGCAGTCTGATTCCATGTATGAGGCTTGGTTTAGGTTCAAGAAGAAGTTGAGTATGGTGTCCAACTATTGGATTTCAGGGATGAACTTATTGGAGTTATTCTATAGAGCCTTGACCATCAGTTCCAGAGCCATGGTAGACACTATCTTTGAAGGAGCTTCTATGAGATTATGCTGGGAGGTAGCTTTCGATATTCTAGACCTTATCTCTCTCACTAACTGAGAGTGGAAAACTTAGCAGGTAGAGAAAGGTTCTGGTACTTATACTATAAGAGCTGTTGGTGACCAGAGAGTAACTGATAATTCTGTAGTGTAAGAGAATGCGATACTGAGGACTAATCTTGGTTTTTTGGCAAAGCATTTTATGGCCATGAATTCTAAGAAAGTTCATATAGTAAGAGCATAGGGTGCAACTTTCAAAGCTTATGTGTCTACATTAGAATAGGAGGCTAAGTATATAGATCATCAGTTGGAGTGTTGTCGAGTCCAAGGGCAAGGAAACCAAAGTCAAAACTACAATGATGACAAATATAGTGACCATAGTAGGGACAAAGAAAGTGACTAAAGATACAGAAATATTTACAAAGAAAAGGGAGACAGGTAAATTTCACCTGGCAGATTAGATACATAATCAAGAATGGAAGAAATGTTGACCAAACTGGTGAAAGGTTAAGAAGATTAGGAGAACAACCTTAAAGAGATTAAGGCTGACATTTCAGGGTTGACCCAAAAGGTGGAGTCTCATGCCATTGCTATAAAGCAGTTGGAGCATCAGTTAGGGCAAATGTCATTTATGATCAAACAGAAATAACTTGTTACTCTTTTAAATAAAAAAGTTCAGAGTGTACCAGCTATAAGTCATTGTCTAGCTATCACCACTAATTGTGGTGCCACTACTGATGCTCCTCCTTACCTACTATGAGAAGTTGAAGATTGATAGCATTGAGAGAAATAAGACACCTGTGATAGAGTCTAAGAAGTCAATGGATGATGATGATTTAAGTATGATAGTGGTGAAGATTGGGTCGTCAAGACCAATGATCGTATGCACCCTTATAATGCAACTCTTTCCTTACTGATTGTATAAAAGAAGGAGGATCCCAGAGAAATTACCATTTCGTGTTGTATTGGGCCTTTCAATGTCAAGCAGGCTTTATATGACTTGGTATTAGGAGAAAATATGATTCACTAGCTGTGTACAAGCTATTGAGGATGGGGGAACTCAAACCTACGTCCATAAAATTGTTGATGACTGACTCATATATGAAGAAATTGATAGGTTTTTTGTATGATAAATAAGTAAGGGTGGCATCCCTTATTTTCTCCACAGATTTCATGGTTATTGATTGTGAGGTGAATTGTCAATACCATGTTATATTGGGTAAACCCTTCCTATCCACTAGTAGGGTATTGATTGATATGGAATTAGGAGAGATTACCTTTAAACTGAATAATGAACAAGTAGTGTTTGATGTGTATATGATAGTATAACAGACAAATGATATTCTAGTGGCACCTGTAATTGACACTATTGATGAGGGTGTTATTGCAGAGGCCACTGTACCAAATGAACCAAGTGTTAATGAGAAACATGTGGAAGATCGATTTGTAGAGATTGAGATGCAAAATTTAGAACATATAAGAGAGGAGGTGGATATCTTATGAACAGAGATGTGCTCCCTCATTGAGAGCCACATATTAGACATCTCTCCAGTTGTATCCCTAATTATTCATCCATCACCTTTGTATGGTCCCAGACACTTTGATTTATTTGTGAAGGATGATGTGGCAGTCCCCGTAGTTAGGACCAAAAGAGGCTGAGAGGGTGACCTGCAGAATCTAGACAGGCCATATTGGCCAGCCTTGAAAAAAGCCACCAATGATTTGACAGAGATTGCAGTTATTGATAGGCAGAGTCATGCAAAGCTAGTTGTGGGTACATCTTACATAGTGCATCTCCACCACCATGGCCCCTGCCAGTAAATATACCCCCATCTGGGGATGATCATGACACGGATGCATAGTGCATCCCAAGTATGTCCTCATTCTCCTTGTTTTCTATTATTTCAGTACATTGGGAAAGTGCACAATTTTTAGTTGGGGTGGGATATGCCATAGCTGTTATGGGTTTTGTTGTCATTCTTCTTTTCCTATCGGCCGCGATATGATTGTAGAACCGACATGTCTAGGTTATTTTGTGTCGTATTGTGTTTTATTTTATATTGTGATATGTTTTGTGTAAATAGGAAATTTTTAAGTATTTAGGGAAGTTATCATGTATTATGTATTTTTGAGAAAAATAATACGCTTCAAAATTTTATATTTTAGAATTATGTGAATGTATATATGTGTGAACATTATGGATCTTGTTATGACATTAGGATTAGGGACATGATAAGCACTTGGTAACAATTATACGAACCATATTGATAGTAGTTTGTAATATTGACTTGGTGCTATGTGTCTGTGACATGCTACTTAGTTCCCTTTGTCTCTTTAATTTAGAACTTACTTGGTTAGTCTTGCCTAGGTTGAACGATAGCTAGTTAGGAAAGGATCATAGGTCGTTTTTGAGTTTAGTCCACTTTTAGCCTAAATGACTTTCCATGTGTGAAATAGTATCCCTTGATCCTTGTTTGAGCTTTGTAGCCTATTTTCTTGTTACACCTTTCACATTCCCATTTGTATTACAATGAACTTATTTTGGTCTTATTCCTTCGTAGACATTGTGTACCTCAACTCAAGCAAAATGCCTAAGTTGAGGGTGTTCATCATAGGGATGCGCAGTGTAAAATAGGTATGTAGAAGGGTAAAATAAGAGAAAAAGTTAGTAGGGTTTGGTGTGGTCTAAAAATAAAAGAAAAATTTTTTGTCAAAAAGTGAAAAGGAAAGAATAAAAGATCACACCCAACCTGAATGTGCAATAAGGAACAAAAAGTGAGATATAAGGGTGGAATAAAAAAGAAATTGGCTAATAAGTGAGATCCCAAAATTAGTGTAGTGACAAGGATGTTTAGTCACTTGATATATCCATATGTACCATACCAACCCCTAAGCCTATATTACAATCTTAATAAGGTTCTATAGTGATCCTAACTTGACTATCTGAAAGCTAAGGTAAAGAAAATAAGGGCAAGCCTAGGGTATTTGATGCACATTGATTGGAAATTATCTTCTGAGTGTGAGTGTCTCTTGACTATCCCTGCATTGACATGCATTATTTCGTATGAGTGAGTTGGGACTTCTTTGTTGTGAGGGCACATGAGTCATACCTTGATCCTATTGTGTAATGTTGTTATGCTTCATGTTCATACATAGTTGGTTTTGAAAAGTAAGATTGGAGGGGTGTTTTGTTTTGAGCTTACAGTATTGATTGACTGCCTTGAATAGCTTAGATTCTCCTAGTTAAGTGTCATTTTTTTGTTGTGTTTTGTTACCTGAGGACATTGAAATATTCTAAGTTGAGGGTGTTGATGTGCTATAGAAATATAACACTTTCAACGCTTAAAACTATGAAAATATGCAAGTTTCTAAGGTTGTTTTGTTAGATATGATGTATTTTGGGTACGTTTTGCAAAAAATCAGGTTTTGGGTGCTAAGTTCATGAAATCGATGAAAAGAGGTGTTTTGGATACTTATTCGAGCAATCATGGATGTTCAGGACACTTTTTGGCTTATTCTTGATCAAAGCATGTGTGGGAATTGAAGAAGAGCTAAAAAGATGACTCCCGTCACTTTCTAAGTCAATATGTGGACTGTATGTAGTACATGTGGACCAGATGTGGGCAAAGTAAGTGCCAGAAGTTCAAAATACTGAGAGCCAACTTACAGAAAATTTTGGTCTTGCACTTGCGATCGCCACTTGCGTCCTCCCTGCTGGCCACAAGTACTACCTGCGCCCAAGGACAGGGTGCAAGTAGGGACCATAAGTGGCCACCAACTATTTTTTCTCCTATTTTGTTCTGGGTTTTATTTTAGGGTTTCCTCATGTGGTATAAATACCCCTTATGCGCTTTTAAGGAAGAGTAATGCACATTTGATACTTATAAACATATTTTGTTTTTAAGATCCAACTTTGGTCTTGGAATTCTCTTGTATTGACTTCAGTTGATTAATTCGGTTACGGTTTTAGGTTTTCACTTCTTCTTATTATGTTTTTGTTTTATGCTTATAATCATGAATGTTGTTGATTACTTCACAAGCATGAGTGTCTAAAAACCCATACCTAGGGTTATGAAAACCCTGACGGATTGACGAAGTAGGAGAATTTCTATTATTGTTCTGAACCGATACCCATGCATGTATTGTATGATCTTCACTTTAATTGTTAGTTTAGTGATGGTCAACGTTAAGATCCCGCCTAGATTATTGTAACTTACTCCAAAAGAGGAGTAGTGACTAGGAAAAGATAATCACAATAGTAATTTGAAGTTTAACTATCGATCCATGTTACTAGGTATTATCTAAGTAAGATGGTTATCTATCATCTAATAACTAAAGACTCAAAAGGTAATAGTTAACTGGGATCAAGATAAGGGTTAGTAAGGCGTCATCCTAAGACTCAAAAGGTAAAGGGTGAAATCCATGTGCTTGTCCAAAATACTGTTGATGGTACAGAACTTATCAAATTCTGCCTGGGTATTGGGTTAGTTCAGCAAAAGCATGATAAACCTACAGATTTGAGAAGCTAGGGCGAACACAATCCTAGTGTTCACTAATACTGATTATAATTGAAGTTGATATTCGCTCCTTATTTGATATTGCTAGTTAAATCCCCCCTTTTACTTTTTCCAGTTTTTACCCATTCATTACAATATTTGATATCCACAAGTTCACGTATTCCCTTAGGATTTGACCCCAACCTTTGTTAGGTTACTATATTTAACAGCTACCACAATCATCTTTAGAGTAAAGGTATATCTTGGACGTTATCAAGTGAGCTCTTAGAGTTTGAGTTACCCATTTCCCTCTATTTTTTATATTCAGTCTTACGTTATCAAGATAGATGTTGTTGAATATTCTAAGTCCTTGAGTTCTATTATTGTTAGATGCTCTTGTACTGGCCCTATCAGGTCGTGGGATGGTATCTTGTATTGACTGCTTTTATCTATTTAGAACTCTTTGCTTATTTATAAGTGTGTTGTTCATTTTTGCCTATGTTTGGCATTTCCTACCGAATTAAGCCATTGTGTTAGCTCCAAATTATGGTTTGGATTACCTACTGGCAGGATTTAATAGGTTTCATCGTAACTCATAAATCAGGTTGTGATACTTTATTATTCTGGATTATGATGAAGATGATTGATGAGTGATGAATTTACTACTCATTTACACTCAACATTTGTGCACGCTACTATGATTTGAATGTAAAATGCACATTTGGGGTTAAAGCTATTAATTCCCATATTTTGTAGGTGTACAAGTGCTGAAAAGAAAAGAAGTAAACTTAAGCAGAAAAGGATCAAAAAGGGAATTGAAGTGCAAAAACTGGACAAGATGAAGCAGGATCAGGATCTAGCCCCTAGTTATCGGGATCGCGGGCATTAGCCTGCGATTACGCCGATTCAAGCTAGTCAACCAACTGTGATCGTGATAGACTAATCGCGATTGTAATCAATCTTTCGTGATCGCATGACGACAGAAAATAGCCTAAGGGCAGAATTATCATTCTGAAAAACCAACCCCAAATCCCGTTTAAGGCTCAAAACCCCTTCATTATAAATCCATCATTCCATAGCCCTACCGCCCATCCTTAGTTTAGGGTTTTGTAATTTCTTCGAGCTTGGAGCTTAAATTTACACTAATTTGAGACAAGATTAAATTAGAGGAGCTTGAAGTTTAGATTTGGCTTTGTCTATTGAAGATTCATTTGAATCTAAAGTGTGGTTTATCATCTCTTTATTTTCTTATGAATAACTTTGATAGACATCTTAGTATATTTGCTTTCATTATTCGTATGATGTGCTAGATCTAGCTCTTGGTACTATGCTAGATCTAGCTCTTGGTATTATGCTAGATTAAGGTGTAAACATATGTGAGATATGATTTGTTTGTGCATTTACTAGTTTGTCATGTGGGTTCTACTATTGCTTAAATAAATTGGTTGGAATTTGTGGCTGAAAGCCCCAATACCCAAATGGGTTTGATGGATGAAAATCCCAAGCTCTTGAAAGCTTAAACCATCCTTGAAAGAGGGGTTTGAGTGAACTTTAGGAACCCACCTTATCCTTGAAAGAGGGATATGGGAACCAAAGTGATAGTAGATAATTTATAGGTATGTCTTACTATTTTTTCACTATCTTAGACATAAGGGTGATTAGAAGGCTGACTATACCATGGGTATCATCCTAGAAATAGGGATACCCAATTGAGGTATTGGGTGGCATTGTTTGACAAACTTGTTAGATACTCAAAAGGGCCAATAAGTGACATCTTTGAGGTTTTGTTGAAAAACTAGCCTCAAAGGCCTTAAACCTAGCCTACCACATCATCAATGATTATAATCTACATCGAATTATCATGTTCCCATTCATAGCTTGCTCCTAGGAAAGCATAGTCCCAAGATCCATTTTAAGTGATTATACTCTAATTATTCTTAGTCTCGAATTAGTCCCTTAGAAGACAAGTATTTCCTTTACATTCAACAAGATTGAAAAGCATCTAAACTATTTTGTACCGTAGGTTTGAATTTAGCAAGCAACTTTTATTTTGAATTTAGTCAATCTCCATTCACATTGTTCCTCATGGATTCGATCCTAACTCTTGTTGTCTTATTATATTAACAACGATCACCTTGCACTTAAATTGATGTGTAAATTGAGCGGTATCAAAAATGGTATCGCTACCGGGGAATAATTTGGCGTATTGAGTTAGTTTGTAATTTTAGTTTACTTGATTTGATTCAAACTTTTAAATAGTTGTTTGTGATTTTATTTTGTTTATTTTGTAGTTTAGGTACTTATTTTCTTGCTTAGTTGTTAATATGGGATCGTGGAATAAATGTGTTTGGTGGTTGGAAATCATACCTTGATGATCCATGTCCATATTATGGTGGAACCCACTATTTACAAGATTATAAATATACTCCCAGGAAAGAGATGAGTGCACCATCTCGATCTTATAGGGAGTATGGTTGTTCTTTAGATGGTGATCAAGATGGACATTGGAGTGACTATCCAAATGCTCCCTTCACCCATTATACTAACTCGGTTGCTAGTTCTTCTCATGATTTTGATAGGTCTTACGAGAAAGAAAGGGAAGAACTAAGCACGAAAACTATTGGTATTAAAGCAATGCTTCAACGTATCTTGGAATAGGTGAAATCAACGGAGGATGATTTATGACGTTGGAGTGATTATGTAAATGCTCCCTCTCTTTGTTATGCTAACCCAAATAATAGTTCTTTTTGTGGATTTGATAGGTTTTATAATGAAGAAAAGAAAGAACAAAGTATGAGAAATAGTGTAATTGAAGCAATGCTTCAGCGTATCTTGGAGCTAACAACAACCGTGGAGGAGGAAAAACCTCTTATACTCCAATCCAACAAGGCATTTGGAGAGGAAATCTTGAAGATAGAAGACATGGGAACAGAAGGTAATCATTCAAACACTACAACCATGTCCATTCTTCTAAATAATCTTGACATTGAAAAATCCTCCCTGATTTCCCAACCAACCAAACCAAACATGAGAGATAATGCCAAAAAGAAAGAAATGGTACTAGAGTCAGAAGAAAAAGACAAGCAAATCCCTTATGAATACTCTAGTCCAATTCAGGGTGAAGATAACCAATGAAATACAACTACAAAATTAAGGGAAAGGCCCTATTCTATCCACTTTTCAACATTATGCTTGGTGAATTTGATAAAAGTCAATCCACCTAAGCACGTGATAAATATTGGAGAGAAGGAGCAATTTTCTATATTTTGGAGTTTGACCTTACAAATAGGCATTCTAAAGCCCCAATGTTGAAGGCCAAGAATCTTAAAGACCGATGTCTAAGTAGTGTCCTTCGAACGCTCTCACCGTTGCCCAATAAACCCATATGAAATTTTAATGCAAAATTGGGAAACGGTTCAAATCATTGAGGTGGTGTGATAGAACATGCATCATCGTGCCCTTACAATTAGCCAATGTGCCTCAAAGATGTAGTGATAAAAAATTGGAAAGAAAATTTAAATTCTCTAAGGGGGGACATAAATGAGGATTGAAGAAGCGTCGTTCCGTGATGTTAAATCAAGTTCTTGATGGGAGGCAACCTATTTTTTTCATGTTTACACTATTTACTTTTGAATAAATCACAAAAGTTCAATGTTTTATAGGTGCTTTGGACAGGTTGGAAGCCAAAAATAGGGGAAAATTAAGTTTAGAAGTGTGGTAGCTATGCAGCAAAACAGAGGAGCAGATCGCCTCAGTTACCATGATCGCAAACTATGGACTACGAATGCGGTGCAGCAATTGCACCAATTATGTCGTGGTCACACCTCTGTTCCAGCCTTCCACATGGTTATCAATGCAATTTTAGGGAACCCTTTTTACCCTTATTATTCTTTTGTGTCATGTAGTGAGGTCACTACAAGTCTCTTTAGTTGGGGGTGTGACCTTACCCTTGTGTGTATTCATTGGTTTGAAATACTTGAACTTAGTACGCGTAAAGTATGGAGATTTGTGAGTTATTTGTTTTCATTTTTGTTTTTTCATTTCTTTTAATAATGATGTGGGCGAGCTTTTCCCTATGATAGACTAAGTGACGACATTCTTAAGGGGAAAGCGTCCTATTTTGGTTTTGAGTCAGAGATGCAGGGGAATTCTGAGTACCCGTGGCATCAAGGTCATAAATCCAAGGGAAGTCTGAATACCCGTAGCATTGTAAATTTGGGATGGCACTCATACCATTGGTAAAGTTTGAGTATCCATATGGTTTTTTGCCCATATTAAGCTAAAATGTGAGGCTAAGGCTTTGGTTGTATCCGTGAGTTAGAAAATTGAGTGTGGTGCAAATGTAAAACAAACAATCCTCTTTGTCCAAAACTTTTTAAAAATTAAGGGCATAGACGTGAGCGACCTTGTAATAAAACTCTTTCTTTTTTTGTAACTCCATAAATTTTGACTTGTTAATATTGATATATGATCTATTTTTGTCACTAATCGGACGGACAATTGAGCCTTCTTGGCAAATTTGCATGCCATGTGTAGTGAGGTAATTTGTCTATATCTCATGTGTAACTTGTGACATCTAGAACTTGCCTCATTAGTCTTTTAAAGCTAATTTTGATTGTATTTGGTTGGAGAAATGATATTAGGCCATCTTTGTGACATTAAAACCCCACTTAGCCTAAAAAAATCCTACCCATGCATAAATGTAAGCCCTAGTTATTCATTTTGAGCCTTTGAACCTAAGCCCTAGTTATTCATTTTGAGCCTTTGAACCTTTCTTTGGCAAACACATTACAAGCCATGAACCATTCTTTTTATCCCTCTTTTAAACCATACCCTTCTTAAACTTGAAAATGCAACTAAGTTGGGGGTGGGAAGATTGGTGGAAGTAAGTATGGGGTCACAAAGTATTTAGTAAAATGCCTAAAGGCCTAAGCATTGAAAATAAATAATTAGAAAAGCAAGGGTTTAACAAAGGAAAGAATTACATGAAAATTGCAAGATATAGAAATAGAAGAAAATGGGTGAACAATGGAGGTAAAAAGTAGGCATATATAAAAAGAGATAAAACAAAGAGGAGTGGCCCATAGTAAAAAAAGTGGATTAAATAGTTGATGTGGATGTTCAAGGGAGAGTGTAGCCGTGTTATCCCAAATGATATCCTACCCTAACCTGAACCTACGTTACAAGCTTAAAAAGTCCTTTGAGATCCCCATCCATTTACTTTCTTTATAGTGGCGATTGAAAAAAGGGACAAGACTATGGTATGACACTTGTTAACATAGAGAGTTCCTTTGTGAGGGAGAGAGTTTTTGAACTTAAATTCCTTATTGCATATGTGGTAGCTTGGTATGCAAAATTTTCTTTCTTGTGAGGAGGCATATGAACAAGTCAAAGCCGGTGATTTTGTCATCTCCCAAGAAATGAGGCTAAAAGGAGTATAATGTAGTTGAGGTCAAAGAGGAGTCATTTCTTAAGTATTAGTGATTGTTGCATGATTACTCTTTGAAGTCTTTTGCATCCTTGAAAATTGTGTTATATCGAGGGGTGTTGTGAAAATAGTCTTACCCATGTTTGAAGACCTATTTGTGGTAGTAATCAAGTTGAAATCATCATGATCATTTGGGTCATCTAATTTGGGCATAAATGAGCATTGTCTCATAGTGAAAGACAGTGTTGCTTGAGGACAAGCAAAACTTTAAGTTGGGGGTGTTGATGAGTGGTGAATTTAATACTCATTTACACTCAATATTCGCACACACTACTATGATTTGAATGTAAAGTGAGACACATTTGTGGTTAAATGTATTAATTCTCATATTTTGCAGGTGTATAAGTGTTGAGAAAAAAAATAAAAAATTAAGCGAAAAAGGAAAAAAATGGAATGCAAGTGCAAGAGCTCGAGCGCTGAGTCAAGCTAGTCAACCAATTGTGATAGCGATGGACTAACCGCGATTGCAGTGAGTGCGATCGCGACCAATCTTTCATGATCGCGTAAGGGCAGAAAATGGCCCAAGGACAGAAACATCATTCTAAACAGTCGACCCCAAATCCCATTTAAGGCTCAAAACCCCTTCATTCTAAATCCATTATTCCATAACCCTACCTTTCATCCTTAGTTTAGGGTTTTGTAATTTCTTGGAGCTTGGAGCTTAAATTTACACTAATTTGAGACAAGATTAAATTAGAGGAGCTTGAAGTATAGATTTGTCTTTGTCTATTGAAGATTCATTTGAGTCTAAAGTGTGGTTTGTCGTCTCTTTATTTTCTTATAAATAACTTTGATGAACATCTTGGTATATTTGATTTCATTATCCTTATGCTAGATCTAGCTCTTGGTATTATGCTATATTAGGGTGTAAACATATGTGGGATGTGATTTGTTTGTGCATTACTAGTTTATGATGTGCGTTCTACTATTGCTTAAATAAATTCATTGGGATTTATGGATAAAAGCCCCAGGTACCCAAATGGGTTTGATAGATGAAAATACCAAGCTCTTGAAATCTTAAACTATCCTTGAAAGATGGGTTTGGGTGAACTTTAGGAACCCACCTCATCCTTGAAATAGGGATGTGGGAACCAAAGAGATAGTAGACAATATATAGGTATGTCTTGACAAATTTTCACTATCTTATACATAAAGGTGATTAGGAGGTTGACTATACCATTGGTATCTTTCTATAGATAGGGATACCCAATTGAGGTATTGGGTGGCTTTGTTTGACATACTTTTTAGGTACTCAAAAGGTTTAATGAGTGACATCTTTGAGGTTTTGTTGAAAAACTAGCCTCAAAGACCTTAAACCTAGCCTACCATATCATCAACGATTAGAATCTGCATCAAATTATCATGTTCATATGCATAGCTTGACCCTAGGAAAGCATAGTCCCAAGATCCATTTTATTTGATTACACTCTAATTATTCTTAGTCTTGAATTAGTCCCTTAGAAGCCCAAGAATTGCCCTTACATTCAACACGATTGAAAACCCCTTAAACCATTTTGTACCATAGGTTTTAATTTAGCAAGAAACTTTTATTTTGAATTTACTCAATCACCATTCACATTATTCCTATGGATTTGACCCCAACTCTTTTTGGGTTATTATATTAACAACGACGTCCTTGCACTTAAATTGACGTGTAAGTTGAGCGGTATCAATGACAGGGTACAAATTAAATTGGTACAGCCATTCTTGGCTATGGGAGGAGAATTGATTGATGTGACAGAGGGCACTCTTAAGACGAGATTGGAAGATGAAGAGGCGGTCTTCAAAGTACCACCTTCAAAGTATACAAATCACTCAATCCACTGTCGTACTATAAAGACTTGTGTATGATCATAGCTATGGAAGTAGATGAGTGTGGGTGGAGCCCCAACTACCAAAGACCTCTTTGGGCTATCTTAAAGAGTTTCTCGAGCAACCACTTAAGTCCAAAGTTGGGAAGCTTGAGAAGGAGCCTGACAAGGCAATTGTTGACAAGGATTCATGCCTTGAGACTACACACTCTAGAGGTCATAAAAGAGTGAGAAGATGGCCTCCAAGTAAGACGAAGGGAATGAAGGAATATGGATGAGAAGTAGTGATGTGTGTCATGCCGCGGCATTAAATCAAACGCTACTTGAGTGGCAACCCAAGTTAAGGTAGGCACTTTATTTTTTGTATTCTAGCTTTTATTTTATGTAGTTTTTGTTTTTTTTGAGTCACGAGTTGAAGGGAAATTTGAGTATCAGAGACCCAAGTTAAGAAGCATAACATAGACTGGGTGTGGGGTCCATTAAATCTTATTGATGATTTTGATGCTACTAGCTAGGACTAGAGGCCTCAAGGAGTATTTCTATCCTTAATTTTAATTATACTTTGGTAATAAAGTATGTTTTTAAGCATGGGGTGGGGAGTATTCTCATGGTTTAGGGTGAAATGCTGCTATAAGTTTTTTATTCCTAGTTGTGTTTATAGTTTTTAACTAAATTTGAAAAAATACTAAAAGATTTTCTCTGCATCTGCTTTTAGTTTTTTGTGGTATTAGTGTAGTAGGTGCGCACTTCACCCACCCTTTGGTTATTCTTTTTGGCTCTTTTCCAAGGGGGGCTGCCTTTGAACTCAGTATTCCTTTTTCATTTTTATGAGTAAATTTTTTAAAAACATTATTGGGTATAAGTGGGATGTTCTTGCTAGTTGATATGTTTAATTACATGATGCAAGTGGTTTTGTTTGTGAAAGCATGTTGATTGTGTTGAATGACTAAGTTTGAAATCCTAGGTTCATTTTTATGACTCTTGTGAGATATTGGCTTAATTCTGAATTTGTGCTAGTGCTTGGTTGAGAATCTAAAATGATCCTACTTGATTTGATCATGTGACATGCGTGATGTGAGGTTTTTGTTGTATGTTGTATTGCATTTTGATGTCTAGAAATTGCATGGTGTATGTACAAAGCAAAAAGGTGTTAGGTTTAGGAGATGATATAGGCATTTCTTGGATAACCATAT
Source organism: Capsicum annuum (assembly GCF_002878395.1). Lineage (NCBI taxonomy): Eukaryota > Viridiplantae > Streptophyta > Magnoliopsida > Solanales > Solanaceae > Capsicum > Capsicum annuum. The sequence goes on from NC_061117.1 coordinate 69,559,758, forward strand.
TTTAATATCCTATTTTATCTACCCTTGTGCATAATCTTAGTTAGCCTCATTGAGCCTTGGCCTATTTCTTTTGTAGCCTCATATGTAGCCTATTCCCCTTCTTTGATCGACCATAATTTGATCCAAAGCTCTTAAGTGCTTTAGTTGAAAAAAACTGAGGTTAAAAAGCAAGAAAATAAGAAGGAAAGAGGTGAATGTGAAGCCCCAAAGTAGTATCTAGTGGTGTTGAAAAAGTTTATGTGTTGTGGTTGAGAGAAATGTAATGAAAAAAGAAAAATTAAATCATGTGTTGATTAAGAATACTCCCTTTTTAATATGTTTGAACGAACTTAAGGAGATAGGGCAAAACAAAAGAGATGTGTGAAGGTAGAGGTAGTGAAGGTGTGGTTATTGAGAAAATAGTTCAGTGTTAAGTGTGATGTATTAAAGTGCTTATGGAAAGTCAATATTACTAGCCAGAATAGTTTTTACCCATCCCTTAGCCTACATTACAACCCCTAAAGTTCTATTCGATCTTAAGCCTTAATATTCTGATTTTAGTAGAGTGCTACACTAAGGGCAAGCCTATGGTTCATCTTATGTGACATGTTAATTCTTTGTGAGAGTGAGCGGAATTTGATTCTTATACCTATTCTTGTGATACATTGTATCTAAGAGAGTGAATGTGGGTAACTCTCTTATATGAGGGCATATGTTTGATGATAGTTAGGTGACTTATATGATCTCTTTGGTTGAGTAATATGCATGAGTTTTCCAACTTGGTGGATTCAATTCTTGAGGCTAGGATGTTTTGAAGTAGTTTTCATAAGTTTCAAAAGTATATAACATGCTTATTTGTGGAACTTGCTGTCTGTGTAGTCATTGTAGTGCTAGCTTGGATGTCTTGCTTGTAACAGTAATGTTAGAGTCTTTCTTATGTGATGCTTAATGAGAAGAGTTGTTCGAGGACAAACAAGGCTTTAAGTGTGGGATGATGATCTAAGGTGAATTGAACCACCTAAATGTTGTTATCTACTTTTATTTAGCTTAGTTTTGAGGACGTATCATATGCATAATGAGTTAATATTCATGGAACTAAGCATATAAGTGTTGAATTGTGTGTCTAAAACTAGTTCGGAACCAAAATGTGCACTTAGAGTTTTTACAGGGAAACTAGTGTTCTTAGCTTGAGCTATTTGTGTTCTAGTTTATCTTGTTGGATTCTATTATCTATTTAAGCACTAATTCGTGGTGTTTGATGATATAGGATGACTTGGAAGATTTTGAATTTGATATACGAGAGAAAAATAAGGCCTACCGATGATGGAAAACCATCCACAAAGTGAGGAACTTAATGCCAAATGGATGGAGATTGCTTGAACAAAATCTGAAAAATTTGAGCACAAGGGCGTGCCACGCCCTTGGATATCCATGTTAATGGTGTGCCACACCCTTAGTCACAAAGAAAAATTATAAATTCCAGTAATCCTCCATGATAAGGGTGTGGCACGCCCTTATCGCTCCAAGTGAAGAATGTGGCACGCTTATGTGTCAAATTCCGCCACTTGCTTCCCATTATAAATAGAATACCTGGAACATACTGTACACACCTTGGAATACCTTTGGGGATTGGACTACACTTGATGAGGCTTTACTTAGGGTTTTTAATCCTTTTGTTTTATTTACTTTTGGATTACTACATCAATTCCATGATTATGATTCTTTGTAATTCCATGAGTAGCTAAACACCCTCATTCGGGGTTGAGGTCAAGAACATGAGTACTTAAGCTTGTAACTAAGTTTTTTTATGTTTATTATCACTATTGGTTGTTCATATATCCTTGTTTTTATTATTATACAAATTTGCGACTCTTAGAATTAACACATATTTTTATCGGGAACTCAAAAGGAGGAACGATAAAATAGAATATAGGATATATGGGATAGGATTGTAACGATTCAAGGGAATGAAGTTTTGATTTGAGCTTAGGATAGGAATATAACTAAGTCGCCCTATTTGATTCTTATACGAGAAGAAATACAAATGTGTTTAGCTTTGTTATTGCATCCCCGCTAAACGATGTAATGGTGAGGCTAAGATAGTTGATTAGAGGCTCAGAAGATCATAATCATGTTATCAACCTCTTGAATCAACAACTAAGATAATTAACTAAAACTATGAACTTATATAACTAAGTAGGATTGTTCGTAGAGCCTTAGCCTTGGGCTTCTCCCTATTATTGTTTAAGTACTTTACATTATCACATTGTTTATGTTTATTTTTAGTTTTTACCTCCCAAACATTACTGGTTACTTTTGCACTTGTTTAATTTTCATAGTGAGATTAGGATTGGATATTTATTGAGCACAAGTACCCTAGGGATCGATACTTGTCTTTTAAAGGCCGCTTTGGTACTCACAAACCCCCTGTGGGTCCTAGTTTGGGAGCATTGAAGCTCGATAGGTATATACAGAAATTCATGTGATGACTTTCAACCATTCACTTCACTATTGATTGCATTACATTGAATTTGCACATCCTATATTATTTTTACGTGTTACCTGATGTGTAATTAAGTTCTATTCATATTTTTGTGTACTCTTATCCCTTCTAATATATATATATATATATATATATATTTGAACTGTTAGTGGAGACGACATGAGCTACTGTCTGGAAAGTTTTTTGCTTGTAGGTTGTGTGCTCATAGTATTCTCATTACTTATCTTATTTTCTATTTTGCTCTGATGGCCTATGATACCTACTGAGTACAAGTGGACCATACTCACTCCTACTGTGCCCTTTAAATGTAAATCCTAGCACGAGTACGACTCATAGAGGCTAATTTTGTGCTTTTGAGTTGGTGAATTCGAGGTACTAGCCTACTCTAGGCTTTTAGAGTTGACTCCAAACCTCCTTCTATCTATTTCTATTGTCTTTATTTATTTTCAGAGACAGACTGTTATATCTTTGGCGTTTTCATAAGTTTTTACTAGATGCTCTACACGTATGACACCAGATGTTAGGTTTTCTTTATATTTTGTTCAGACTTTTCCTAAATTGCTTATGTGTTGACCTGACATTGTTCTAGAAGTATCGCCTTCTCTTATGTTATCACTATTTTGATTGTTCTTTTCTTTTTGGATGATTCACTTATCAAGGTTGGGCCACGATAAGTGTCATCATGACCTCAATTTTTGAATCGTGACACTAATAGTTTACAATAAAAATAACCATGGTTCTGTTTTTTACTTGAAATGATCATTAGGCTATTTTTATTAGAGAAAAATCATCATTTCAACCCTGAACTTGTCGCTACAACTTACTTTAGCACTTTAACTTTATAGATAATTATCTTACTTTAGCACTTTAACTTTATAGATAATTATTTACCCCCAAATAATTTTCACGTGAATTTATTTACCACCATAAATATATAATACCACTCTCACAATGGAGCGTGTACTACACATGCCCACACATTAGTGCTACATCAATGCCACTTAAGAAAAGTATATATATATATATATATATATATATATATATATATATTAAATTTAAAAATATCTTCTTCAGCCTCCACCTCTCCTTCCCCTCATTTGCAACCCGCTCTTCTTCATCCCCCACAACCTTTTTCCCTTATCTTCAATCACCCACCCACCCCCAAATCTGAGTTTAGTTGAAGAGCTAAAAAAGATGCAAGTATTACTTCCACTTCCACTATTACTATTCCTGCCACAACAACACCAAGTCTTCAAATCCATTAAAATATGTGTTTAACAAAGGACACCACTAACAACAATCTCGTACCCATTAAATCGCCTCCGTGTACGACGTTTTCCAATCTTGATGACACCCTCCACATTATTATACACACCAAATAAGGTGAAAAGATTAAAACTTTATCAATCTTGATAAGACCCTTCACATTATTATACACACCCAATTAGGTGAAAAGATAGCAACTTTATCAATCTTAATAACATCCTTTTGAGAAAAATCAACAATGACAATTAAAAATATTATTCCAAAAAAAGAACTCAGTTCTTAAATAAGGATGAACTGGGTTACTAGTACTGTTCTTAGTTTATTGTTGTCAAAAAGTGAACAAAAAAGAAGTAAACAAAAAACCTGTACATTATTATGTGAAAGCAAAGTTTTTGAATTTGTTTGGAAATTGAATAATAATTAATAAAGAAGAAATATTCAGAAGATGATGTGAAAGTATAGCATCCTCCATTTTTATTAGAAGAAGGAGAAAGAAAATTGGGATGAGGGAGTAAGAAGAAATACCAAAAGATGGAGTGTGGGGTGAGGGGTGAGGGAATGGGGCGGTATGAAGATGGTGGGGGGATGAAGAAGACGGGGTGGGGAGTTTGGGTGGGGGGGGGGGGGGGGGGGGGGGGGAGGGGGGGGGGATGACAAGTAAAGGGTGGATTGTATGAAGAAGATGGGTGGGTTATATATATATATATATATATATATATATGAAGTGGGATCATGTCAACTTTTTAACAAAATATGATTTTTTTTTAAATGTCACGTCAGCATTAAGGATAATATTAACTCACTTTAAAGATGTTAACGGAATAAATAAATGAAAATTTAGTTTAAGTGTGAAAGTAAGTTGAGAGGATAAGGTCAGAGTTGAAATGATGACTATTCTCTTTTTACTACTTAAAATGGCTATTAGGCCATTTGTTCTTTTTTTTAGCACTAATTTTAAAAGAAAAACTTTGTTAAAAAAAATTTGCTACCTTTTTATTTAAACAAAAACTTTTACATTTTTTTCAAACTTTTTCTATTCAATTTTTTTCATGTATCAATATTATATAAATGGTGTATAAATATGTATATATTTGTACAAATAGTTATGGAGTGTGTGTGTGTGTATATATATATAATATAGAAATAGTTGTGTAGTGTATATGTAATATATTAATATTGTATAAATAGTATATAATGTGTATGGATAATCATGTACTAATATTATATAAATAGATATGTAATGTATTGACGTTGTATAAATGGTATATATACACGAATCGATATCATATAAATAATTACTTGCTGTATCATATTGTATAAAAGTTATGTAATGTAATTAATTGTTATATCATAAATATAATTATGCAATATATGACAGCAATTCTGAAATTACTTGCACTATAGTTATGACATTATTTTATTAGCACACACAATGTCAGATTATAAAATCCCAACAAATGACACAGCTTTTCCTCCAAAGTTTTATTAAAAAAGTTGATATTAACATTAAAAATTTAAAAACTATTCAGCCCTGTCTAATGGAATAATGTAAAATGGGAAACATATTCTATACTGTATTTCATTAGTTTAATTAAACAAACATTACTAATAATAAAAATATAATTATTAATTATCCTAGTAAAAAATAAAAAATAAAGAAAATAAAACTTTGTTTTGTTGGTATAAAACAGGAAAAAACAAACGTACAAAATCATTAGTTTTACTTAATCAAAAATGAACAAGGTTGATAGGTAGGTCTCCTGGCTATTTCAAGTAACTAGTTTAATCGCATCTGTCTCGCACATGTCACGTTTGATTATATAAAATCAAATGATTTTATCTATTGCGGAGACTTTTAATGAAGTGTAAAAGTTTAAATCACTTTTCAAAGATTCTTCACACATTAATATAATAATATAAACATAAACATATATTTTAGTGTAAACACATATATATTTTACCACCAGAAGTTTCAAGTGGTTGATGGATCATCATTTTTGCATTTGTCATCCAGTGCCTCTTTTCCTTGCTGCTAGAGGCTAAGAGTGACACATCAATTTGAATCCTATTTGTAGTACGGTTATTTTTTTTCTATATTTAAATATTTCTTTGTTTTTAAGTCAAATTCTTAGAAAATCATTGATTACATTCTTATTACGTACTTAAAACTTTTAAAAATTTAATACTTCTTAAATTTTTCTTATTCTAACGTTTTTATATTTATTTTTAGATTTTTCAAATCTTATTAAAATCAAATTTAGTCGATTTAAAATTCTTAAACTAATGAAAAAAGTATTAGTTGTCATTAATTCTGATAGCTTCTAATAAGGAAAGTTTTACCATAAATATATTAAATTAAATTTCAACTCTTAAATATTAGAAAAAAGTAGTGAAAAGATGATTTTGTCTAAAGTAAACACTTTTAATGAATGGAAAAAAGTTCAAACAACATTTCTAAGGCCCTTCACACTTTTAATATATTATAGCTATAGATTTTGATTATAGATATAGATTATAGATAATGTAAGTCGAGTGGTAATTTTCGATTAGAATATTGGAGCATTTCAAGTAATAAATAAAAAAGTGAGTTAGTTTTGGTCTAAAAAATTTAACTCAATGAACATTTTATATAATTTTTCCATATATATTGGTAAATGTTTTTTTTTTTTTGGTAAACAGGTAACTTTTCCATTCAACCAAAAAAGCATTACAAACCGGCTGGATACTTTTGACTCAGTTACAGCTCACATTAGATCTATTTTCTATCTATCTGCTAGTTATCTGAATTTACATTGGATAACTTGTTAATCTATCTAAATAAACTCTCCATTTACTATGTGTTTGACCTGCTACAAATAACTGAATGACAATGTTTCTTACTCTTTGTCAGACATCCTTTTCATCGGTAGTAAATCTTCTAGCATTCCTGTTTGCCCATAAGTGATATATTGCTGCTCCTAAGCATAATCCAAGTATGCTAGCACTTGGTCTACTGTTGGACATTAGGTGCACTAGGCTCTGAATGTCATGCTGCCAATCCCTTGTGCTCTGCTGATAACCTAGCCAATGTAGAATGGAGCTCCAAAGAGTTTAAGAGTAATTACATTTAAAGAAAAGATGTTCAAATGTTTCCTCCTCTGCTGTTGTACATATCACACACTTTTTCTACACTTGAATACCCCATTTACTAACTCTATCCACATTTGTAAGTCTGTTATGTAAAGCCAACCAGAAAATGAATTGGTGTCTGGAAATCATCCCCTTCACCAAAACCACTTTGTTCCAAGGCACCTTCTGGTGTTGTGGTCTCATATAGTGGAGTCCTTTCTGATCAGTTATTTGGTGCAGTTCATGATGGGTGCTTGTTGTACCTGATAGCCATTTCCTTGCATCAAGAACTTTCTTCATTATCTTGTTTTGGAATGCTAATTGTGTCTATACTGTGTCCTTTTATATAGTAACTATAGATCCATCTGACCCATAATTTGTCTTGCTTCTGTTCCACAGCCCACAGGAGAGTTCAAATTTCAGCTCTCTTCCAATACTTCACATCTATAACATTCATCACTCCTCCAGTTTTAGGTTGACAAATAGTTTCCCAAGTAACTAAAGCTTTCCTAGAGCAATTATTACTTCCTATCCAAAGGAATGTTCTGCACACTATGGTAACCATATTTGTGATCTACTTGGGTGGCAGAAAGATTTATGCCCAGTATGTCTACATCTTAAATAATAAACTTTTCACCAGTTGTAAACGACCACTATAAGCTAAAAGCTTGGAAGACCAGTATTTGATTCTATCAATCATCCTCTCCACCAAAGGCATACACTGAGAGACAGTTAGTTTTCTAGTAGACAATAGGGCTCCTAAATACCTGAAAGGAAGGTCACTTGGTGCTAACTGCAACTCCCTCAACATCTGTTGTTTAAACTCTGAAGTGACTCCTACAATATAGAGAGAGCTCTTTTCCATATTTTCTTGCAAATCAGATATAGCTGAGAAATGATGAAAGGCCTCAAACATTAGTTTTATGGATATCTTATCAGCTCTACACCTCATCAGGAGATCATCAAACAAACATATGTGGATAATACCCAGCTTGTCACATCTAGGGTGGTAATTAAATTAAGGATTATGCCTAAGTTTCTGCAAAGTTCTATGTAAATATTCCCTCACTAAGACAAAAAGCAAAAGGGGCATGGGGTCCCCTTGTCTTAGTCCTTTCTTTGTTGGGAATACTATGGTCATTCCTCCATTAATCAGTAGAGTATATTGAACTGTTGTCACATATTCCATGATCAATCTGACCATCTGTGTTGGGAAACCAAATTCCAGTAAAACTATCTTTAAGAAAGGCCACTCCACTGATTCATATGCCTTTCTTATATCCACCTTAATAGTGCACCTAGGTGACACCCCTTTTTGAGAGTATGCATTCACTAATTCATATGCAATCATCACATTATCAAGGATATTTCTACCACTGATAAAAGCTAATTGTGAAGGGCTCACTATATAATCCACCATAGCCTTCAACTTATTTGTGATAAGCTTTGATATCATCTTGTCTATTATTGTGCAGCAGGAAATTGGTTTGTATTCTTTGACATAAGAAGGATTCTGAACTTTTGGCACCAGTGTCACAGTGGTAATAATAACTCCCTTTATCAGTTTACCGGTATCAAAGAATTATAGTATACCTTCTGTAACCTCAGTACCTATTATATCCCAGTGTGTTTTGAAGAATTCTGTATTAAATCCATCAATTTCAGGGATCTTATCAACTGGTATCTCCTTTATAACTTTTATCACATTTGTTGTTATTACAGGTATTAAGATTTCTTGTTGGTGTGCAATAGATAAGCATACCCCATCTTCGGCTATTGTGATATCCAACCCTTTTAATGTATCAATTGTCTGTCCAAGAAATGATTTGAAAAAGTGCATAAATTTCTATTGGATGAGTTGTGGGTCTGTCAGTTTCACTCCCTGGTCAGTGGTGATTGAGAAAATCTTGTTCCTAGCTTGTCTTGTCTTAAGGTAGGTAAAAAAATACTTTGAGTTCCTGTCCCCTTGCTGAAGCCAGAATACCCTTGATTTCTACTTTAGGATCCTCTCATTGATTATCTCCCATTACTCTATGTTGTGTAGTATTTGTCTCTCCTTAACAATGAGTTCTTGGTTGAATAAGGCACTCTTCAACCCTTTCTGTACTTGGTTCAGTCTGGTCTTGTAGACATCTACTCTTTTATCCACAACACTCATTTTCTTTTGCAACCCTTTGGCTTGACCAGCTATATTAGATAGTTTCCTCCATATACTATACATCTTATAGCCTGGCACTTGTTGTTGCCATATTGATCTTGTCAGGGCTTTAAAATCTTCCTGCTGCATCATTACATTCAATAACCTAAAAGGTCTTCTCACCTGCATCACTGTGAGGTCAGTACTAAGAACTATAGATGTGTGGTCAGAGCACCCAAAGTCTTTATACTCAGCCTCTACATGGTTGTAATGTATGAACCATAAGTGATTACCTAATGCCCAGTCAATATGACTATAAATTCTTTCCTGATGATCTCTCTTATTACACCAAGTGTATCTATGACCCTTACTAGGCAAAGGTCCCATTCCAACATCATCCACACATTGCTGAAAGTGTACCAGTTCCTGTAGAGTAATCAGTTCACCATTTATCCTATCATCATGAGATAAAATAGCATTAAAGTCACCCAGCACCACCCAAGGATTTTGGCATACTGCTCCTATATGTCTCAGGTGATCCCATAAAGTTCTTTTTACAGTAGGTATGTTGAAACCATATACAAATATCATCCAAGATGTGAAAGTGAAGTTCTTATCTTGGACTGCACAATGCACCAGTTGTGTTAAGGTTTCCAAGATGGTGATATCCACATTCCCCTATTTCCAACTTACCCATATCCTTTCATTTTCTATAGCAGGGTAGTCAACATATACCTTCCATTCCTGGCCAAATGAATTCTGAACATTTTTTGCATTTGTAGCTTGTATTTTTGTCTCCAAATAACCAATAACATCTACCTTATTTATTTGTAAGAAGGATCGTAGTTCCTTTTTTTTAAAGGGCTTATTAAGCCTCTTTATGTTCCATGAGCTAAATATCATGTACCTCCTGTCAGGTCAGGTGTTTTAGCCCTGTCAGTAGGTACAGTTGGTTGTCCTTTCTCCTTTTTTTGAGATTTCAGATGTTTCATTACACATCCTGTGCTCATAGGACTCTTTTAATAAGCTTGTTGTAACTTAGGAAAAGAACCATCATGATTCACTTTAATTTCTTTTCCATTCTTCTGTTGTCCCACTTTGCCTTGAAACTCATGAATCTATTTAATTGGGTCCTTCTAAACCTGATCTTTATTTATGGCTTTTGGGAGCCATGTTGGGTGAACTTTCCTTCTTCTAGATTTGGGTCGAGTCACATCCTTCGGTGGTTCTACCTCCTTGGTTCCTTCTTTACACTTACCTGTTATGTGACCCATATGCATATAATCCTGGAAGAAGTCTAGTTCCCACTCAAATTCCATAGCCTGTGTATGAATCTTACCATCCTACTTTTCAATATATATTTCCTCAGGCAGCTCATGTGTTATATCTACCTCGATAAGCATCCGGGCGTATGAGATTGTTTCAACCTCCACAGTTAATCGATCAACACATATAGGTTTCCCAATGGAACTTGCTATTCTATTGAGATTCTCCTCTGCCCAGTAGTAAATTAGAAGCCCAGAGAGGATAACCATAGCGGCATGAAGCGTAGTATCTCATCTTTGAATCAAAATTCCTTTGCCCAATTCCATAACACCATAGGACGGTTATTATACATATACAGCCCATTTTGCAGGATTTCATTCTTGTCAGTCTGACTATCAAATGAGAACACGAAATAACCTTCATCATGGGAGTATACTCGCGGTGTAGTGACAAAATTCCAGATGCTGTAGACAAACTTCAACATATCTTTGAAGCTCTGTGTTCCTCCAACTACATAGCCTATTAATGTATTTTCCCATTTACCACACTCCTCCTCAACCTCTGTATGTTTTTTTCACTATTTTTCAGCCATCCTTAACTATCGGAGGGATGTAAGTAAGCTTCATACCTTCCTGCACTTGGCGATTACTGGCTTGATTCGATTTGGTTTGCTTTAAATCCTCTTCCATAGGTGGTGTAGCTTGTAGTACAACTGAGAATGAAAGTTTCCAAGATGTGTTTGAGCATTCTGCCTCGTTCTCCTCCTATAGCATTTCCCCTTCCAGTATCAATTTTGCATTGGTCACATCTTCTCCATTGTTCCAGCTACTTTTTTTCATTGGAGCAAGGATGTATGGTATACCAGAGTTCGGGGTGATCGTTTTTCCTTGGGGTTCCTGGATTGCTTACACTAGTGGTCGAGTAGCTACTCATCGCCATGCCATCGCCTCTTGGTACACGTCAGCAAATCGTTGCTTAACGTGCACTGAAAGGTTTTTGCCATTAACGTGCGCCTCCAGCCTTTTCTATTAGTAGGTTCGTAAATGTTGTTATTCTTACTATATTCAAATTAAGGATGGTAAAATTTATATTTATTTTAATATTAGTTTTTATTTTCTAATGATATGTTTGCTTTGCATACATTTTTACTGGCTAACGTGATATATACATACAAGCACATACACTAATCTATTTAAATTTCCGAAATAACCTCCATATCTCACAAATTTTGGGGTAGAATTTGTGTACATTCTATTCTATCTAGACTTTACTTGTGGAATTATATTGGACAAAGTTGTTGTTGTTCTTATTGTGTTAAAATTAATGATAGCATTGGAATATTGTTGTATCTTTTTGTTGGATCGGGTTGATTCACTTGTTTTATCTCACCGTATATTTATCTGTTGCAGTACATAGCTTGGGCCAACCTTGGTTTTCAACAGCTTCGGCATGTTGATTTCGGCCTAAACGTAGAAAATCCTTATATATTATTTATTCCTTTTGTATCCCTAGGTAAATCTTTAGTACATATCTCCAATATCTTATACCTTATTTAGGAGTGTGTCCTACCTTAATTAGGAGCGTATCACTTTATTATTTTGTGCCTTATTTAGACTCCTACCTTCTTTAGATGATTAATTACTTGTATAAATAGGGCATTGTACTTATATTTTAATTCAATTGAATATACTTAATACAATAAATTCAATTATTTAACTCATTCGAGTATCAAATTATTTAACTATTCAATTTAGAATATTTTAGTTATATTCAATTCAAATCATTCAATTATTCAATTATCTTTTATATCTTCCACAATCACCTTTCAAACTTCGTCTTAATTTCCTACATGGTATCAGAGAAAGGTTTGATCCTTGGATCAACCTATGTCAATTTTCGTGTTTCTTCAATATGAAAAACATTTCTCAACTTTCTGGTTCACAGTGTTTGGAACATGTCTACTGACATGGTTCATTTATGGCGATTGCACTCGCCATCTTCTCAATCATTAGCCATCATATATCAATCCCTTTCTCCCTTTAATTTTTTTAATCTGGGGATTCATTCATTGTGGTTGTATTTCTCCTTTTACAATTCGATCATCTTTAATTTTTGAAATTATTTTATTTGTTGGATTGTGTTTTTAAATCATAAAGTTTTTGGCATCTGAAGTTTTGTTAAGTTTCCTGGAAAAAAATCATAATCCTATTTATCTTCACTCAAAAATTCATCCCAAAACAACATAATCCTCTTTCTTTCTCTATTCTTTTCAAAATATCCAATTTTTGAATTCTTGGTGATATTTTTTCAAAAGGATCGAAATTATTAATCATCACCACCACCATCATCAAAATCGTCAATCATCATTAATATTTTCATTTTCTTTTAAAATGGTACCTCATTCCAATTATATACCCATTATGGTGTTTGTTTGTATCATTCTCATGGATTTTTTTTTTCATTTCAATTTTGAATCCTCATGAATTTTCTCATAATTTTTTCTCAAATTTGCTAAAAATACATAGTGATTTTCCCAATCAATTCATCAAACATGGAAGGCCTTTCCTATTTTAATTCATCGATCCAAGTTTAATAGTCATTCACTGGACCAACCGCTTAACTCACACCATATGCATGGTTAATCTTAAATTTTAATTTTTTCTTGTTGGACATCGTCTCTAGTGATGGTAGAGTCACTGCAATTGTTACATTCATTTTTTCAATCTTTGTCTCACCGGTTCTCTTCAAAACAATATATTGTGCAAGTTGGGGTTCTTTCATAACCTCCAACTTGAGGGGAAATATTGTAATATTACTGTATATGTTCATCGGATCGGGTTGGTTTACCTGTTTTATCTCACTGTATATTCGTCTGTTGCAGTACATAGCTTGGGCCAGCCTTGGTTTCAGTCGCCTCAACATGTTGATTTCGGCCTAAATATAGAAAATCATTATTTATTATTTATTCCTTTTGTATATCTTGGTAAATCTTTAGTACATATCTCCAATATGTTTTACCTTATTTAGGAGTGTATCCTACCTTAATATTATTTTGTTATTTTGTAACTTATTTAGGTTCCTATCTTGTTTTGATGGTTAATTACTTGTATAAATAGGGCATTGTACTTATGTTTTAATTCAATTAAATATACTCAATACAATCAATTTAATTATTCAACTCATTCGAGTATCAAATTATTCAATTAATCAATTTAGAATATTTAAGTTATATTCAATTATCTTTTATATTTTCCGCAATCACCTTTCAAACTTCGTTTCAATTTCCTACAAATAGTAAATTTATATTTATTTTAATGTTGTTTTTTATTTTTCAAAGATATGTTTGTTTTGCATATATTTTTATTGATGTGATAGACACATGCAACACATCTATATGAATCTCTCTCTATATATATTAAAGTATGGAATGCCTCAAGTAAAATGTAGTTCACCTTTTAAACTTTTTAACTAGATTTCATATTAAATAATTATTTAAATATTTTACCATACAAGTGAAAATTATATTTTTAAAACTAAAGAGATCTTCTAAACCGAGTAGGTTGGTCCAGACTTATACTGAACATATATATTCTCTTAAAAGTTCTCAATTCAGTAAGGTGGGGGATATACATATTTTATATATAGAAGGAACATATATTTCTAACCTAATTATTTTAATAACATATATATACACATATATATATACATATATATGTGTGTGTATGAGTGTGTGTATATATATATAATTTATAGTATATTAAAATTGTAAAGACCCTTAGAAAAGTGATTTGAACTTTTTACCCTTCATTAAAAGACATCACTTTAGACAAATTCGTCTTTTCACTATTTTTTTTATTTTAATGATGTTAAATATTAACTATAATTAAAAATAAAATCCTTTCTTAAAATAAAATCTGGCATTAAAAAAAAAACTTTCCTAACTAAAATAGCTTGACAAAAAAAATCCTATTTCCTGAGTCCAAAAGAAATTGGAAAAAAATCTTTCCCAAATAAAATAGGATTTAAATAACTTTTCCCAATTTCTATAAGAATCATGCTAATTAAATATTTTTTTCTTCATCACAATTTTAGTCTTCATATTCTCAAAAGCGGTCATATATAACCACGAAACCCGATTTAATTCATAATTATGTCATATTTATATAAAGAAAAAATCATTAGTGATTATGATTATTGAAACACCCTAGGTTGTGGTCCTTAGAAAATTTCCTGTGTTTGAGCTTCTGGACATTATACGACTTGAGGGTATTTGTCATATGATGTGGGTACAGTTTAGGGTGTCTTGGTCATATGTTCCTCAATGTGGTTTTGGTTGGTTTCTGTCCAAGGTACGAATGGACATCATAAAGGTCGTATGGAGATGATATGAGTGGTATATTCCAAGTCGTATATTTTCTAGTGTCAACACCCTTGGATTCTATTTTGGGTACGGTTTGAGGGTATTATTCATATGGTATGGGCACAACTTAGGCTAGGAGAGTCGTATGGTAGACAGTGTGTGATGTCCAACATTTTGCCTAGGGTACGAGTGGTGGGTACCGCTCGTATGTTGTGGGTATGGCTTGGGGTGGTATGGTCATACCCTCCTGTGCATAATTTTGACTTTTAAGTTGAGGTTATTCTGGATATTTTTCCTCTTGCCTAACTTAAAACCCACGTCTTATAACTCCCTTAAGGCATCATTAGCTATCAAAAACACATTAAATAGACTCTCAAACACTCCCAAATCCTCAAGGTCATGAACACTTATGGTTCTCATCAAGCATATCAATTGGGGCTTTCAAGGGTGATTTCTCTCCATACTCCTTTGGTATCTAAGGCATGTTATTCCTCCCTCATTGTTATTTCAACTAAATTCATGTTTTAATAAATAGTTTTCATGGTTTAATTATGGGTATTATTTTGTTTTGAAATATAGGTTGGGGGTTTTGGTTACTAATCGTTGGATAATGTTTTCCATGTTTTACTTATGGTTTTGTATATTATAATTATAGTTTGAACATTGTGGAATGTGTGGTGATGGTAAATGGGTTTAGGGACACTTTGGATTTCCTAAATTGCTTGGTTTTGGTTTTGAAAATTATATGCCCTCAACATGTTTAATAAAATGCCTATGAGAATGATTTTGTCACATAGTTTGACTTTTATTGAACCTATTGCATTGCATAATTTGGTAATGCAACCTAAAATGGTTTAAATTGAACTAAATGATTTTGTAAGGCCTTGGTGGCCATGGTTTTGGTTTAATTAGGACTCATATGAGGTACATGGTTTTGGTGGCCATGGTTTTGGTTTTGAAAATTATATGCCCTCAACATGTTTAATAAAATGCCTATGAGAATGATTTTGTCACATAGTTTGACTTTTATTGAACCTATTGCATTGCATAATTTGGTAATGCAACCTAAAATGATTTAAATTAAACTAAATGATTTTGTAAGGCCTTGGTGGCCATGGTTTTGGATAATGACATTGCTTGCAAGTTATAGTCTGTATGATGATGCCACTTCATAAATCCTTGGTTAATAACTTCTGGAATTGGTTGGTTGGTTATGTGCTAATGGTTTTAGGACAATAATGGCGGATTGTAATAGCTAACCATGAAGGTGTGAGTCCAATGGACGGACACTGGAAACTCATGTTTGCCGATATGAGGGTTGGTCATGGTGACCATATATTTGTAGGGTACCCGAGAATCCTCTAAGTTATACTTATGTATCATGGAGGGCGAAGGGTACATGGAAATCCCCTATCCCTTTGATATCTCTGATACGTACAACTACACGCACTAGGGCTCATTCAGGGGGGTAACACTAGACCCATATAGCTCGTGGGTGGTTTTAGGATGGTCAATATACACGGCCTAGGTTAATGATTTAAATACATGTTAAACGCGGTTTTCTTTCCTGATATGCCTATTTACTTGATTTTAAATATTGGCATTATTTTTTTCTTACTCCTGAGTATATGCTAGTGTTACCTGCTAACCCGTCTTCGGGCACTGTATCCTCACGCGATGCAGGAACCGACCATACTACTCCTCCTACTCATTGATTGGATTCAAGGATAGCTTGGTGTTGGATTAAAGTGGTGAGCTTTCATACTCCGAAAGACTCTATTTCATGTTATGGACTTCTCTACATACTTTATTCATTTCTTAGACTTTGGTTTTGGTTTTGATTATGGTCGGGGGTATGTCCCGGTCGGATGTTGTTTGATTTTGGATAGAGTCTTTGTGAGACTACTTTGGGTTGGTATGGGCGATGTCAGTATTGATATCAGCCTTGGCATTGGTATTGGTGTGGGGCTGATATCGATTGACTGTATTTGATTTATGATTGTTCTATTTTATTATGTTATATAAAATTAGAATTTATTCAAAATATGGGATAAGGCAGTTATGATTGCGTATTGGGGATGGTCTCCGATCTCGGTTGGGCTTAAGGCACCCGACACAACTAGGCACTAGTTCGGCCGTGTCAATTATTCCTAATTCTTTAATTTATATTAAAGATTGTGTGCATGGGTTAAGAAATTATTCAAATGATTATTTTTTGGTTGATATCTATTAATTTTCAGTAATACGTATTTTTAAATCATTAATGGGGAAGCAATACTTATTCCTTTCAATTACTTATAAATGTACTGAGGTTGTATATATCTTTATTTAGAATATTAACTCTGCATCACCAAAAATGCTAATTAAGTTCAATATGCACACTTTGCTAGCCATGTGCGAACTTGAAATAATAATTATTATTAATCGAAGTTAATTTTGGTTGATTCGAGCTGCACATATTTGAGTTTAATTTTGATCCAATCATTAATTCATTTCATTACTTTGGTTCAATTTGTGCTTTTGCCTGAATAGATTGTTTAGCGTATCCTATAATATTGCTGGGATAAATTTTATAGATAGTAGAGGTTTAAAAAAAAGTAATTAAAGACAAAAATTTGTATGTTGATACATAACCTAGATGTGAGAGGTTGGATATAATTGGTATGAGGAGAAGTAGAAGTAGGCCAAAGAAGTTTTGGCAGAGCTTTAACTTCTTAAAACAAATGTTTATAGTAATGTGGCTACCATTGTTTATAACATACATGTATATGTGCAAATATTAGCCTTTTTTAAACCTTTCTAATGATTAACACCACCCACACGTGAAAAGAATCTCAAAGATGATTAAGAACGGGCCTGTATTGAATAACTAATTTAAGTAGAACAATTAAGTTTGATCCAAAGAAATAAACAGAACAACTAAGTACTAAGCATTAATTTATGACTTGACTTCATATTCTTTTTTAAAACTTCACTTTTGATTTAAGCGAAAGTAATTTGAAGTTAATTTATGCAGTATGATTTTGTATTGCTTTAATTTCTATAACTCAATTATCAATACACACATGTAAAGCATGTATACTAGACTAGTATATTAAAAGTATGTATGACCTTAGAAATATTATTTGAATTTTTTGCCCTTCATTAAAAGTCTATGCTTTTAGGCAAAATTGTCTTTTCACTATTTTTTTTTTCTAATATCTAAGAGTTAAATATTAATCAAAGACATTTATGGTAAAAGCTGTCCTTATTAGAAGTCGTCAGAATTAATGACAACTAATACTTGTTTCATTAATTTACAAATTTTAAATCAACTAAATTTGATTTTATGAAGATTTGAAAAATCTATAAATAAATATAAAATAGTTAGAATAAGAACAATTTAAGAAATGCCAAATTTTTAAAAGTTTTAAGTATGTAATAAGAATGTAGTCATTGATTTTATAAAGATTTGACTTTAAAAATAAGGAAAGGGTGAAATGGTTCAAAAAGATATATGTGCTTCTAGTGGTACATATATTTTGTCAAAGATATATTACACTATCATTCTTAATTTAGTATATAATTTTTTAACATTATCAAACTTTAAGTTATAAATATTCATGATGGTTAATAGATAAATCATTATAAGATAAATCAAGATGGGTAATTCCTTTATAATTGTAACACAATTATTGTTCTTTTTATGATTAGAATAGGAGAATGAGATATTTCTATAATCATCTCATATTATGAATTGAAAGATTGTCTTGTCATTATATAAAAAGGAACTTGAGAAAATCCAAGAGATATTAGTTCCGTAATTTACAAATCATATATATATATATATATCATGCGATTAATAAATTCAATATTCATTTTGTTGCTTTCGGTCATGTGATGTGAAATATTTTACATGAACAATCTTTGTTGAAGTTGCAAATTAAAGAAGATTGCAATTTGTAATTATATTTCACACCAACCAAAATTTTTTATGATAAAATATAATGTGCTTACCCTAAAATATATGTTTATGTTTACATTATTATATTAAAGGAAGAAAAATATTTGAAAAGTAATTTAAACTTTTACACTTTATTAAACATCTCCGCAATAAATAGAATTATTTAATTTTAAATAATCAAATATTACACATGTGACACACGTGCAGTAAATATATGTAAATATGTGTATATACATATATAAACACACACACTCACACATATATCTATAAAATATTAAAGGAAAAATTTCAGAAATAGCAATTATAGAACCTTAATTGTAATTTTTATAGCAACTGTTTCATAATTATGAAAAATAACAAATTGTATTTTGTATTTAATTAAACAGTTGCTATACAAATACATATACAACAAGTTTTACTGTCCTTGTTTTACTCAAATTAGTTGAGTTAAATAAGGAATAATTATCTCATCTAATTAAATTCCCATAAATTACTCTTATTTAAATTAGTAGATTTCTTTTCCAAATCAAACTCAAATATGAAGATTATTATTTCTATGATCTTCAAAATTTCAAAATATCATTCTCTTATATCTCTAACTATTGTTTCTTGTTAGTTTTTTTTTTTTAACTTTTTTTTTTAATTTCTTTTTCTTTTTCATTTTTTTCTTTCCACTTTATTTTCTCTCTCTACTTCTCTTATTTTTTAATCCTTTTTCATTTATTTATTTATTTTTCCTTTTTCCGTTTTCTTTTTTTTTTATCTTTCTCATATTTTTTCGTTTTCTTTTTTCTTCTTTTTTAAATTTTTTTTTTGCTTTTGTTTTTACACTTCTATTTTTAGTTTCTATTTCTAGTTTCTCTTTCTCTTTCTTTTTTTTTTTTTTTCCTTTTTCTCTTTTTTTTTTTTATTTTTCTTTTTTTTTCTTTTTTTTCTTTTTTCTTTTTTTTTTTAACTCTTCTATCTCTATCTTTTATTTTTAAAAGACAAATATCGATATCATATATACATATTCAAAAATTATACAAAATAAATAGACACACAAATCTGCATATGTATTTACGATAAAAAACATACATATATATCTGCATATGTATTTACAGAAATACATATCTGACTCACATGTATATATAAACATATAGGACACAAAATATCTATAACAAAAATGACAATTATATACATATACATATAGGTAATAAAAAAATACATGATACATATCTTAAATAGTAAAAGAAAACAAATAAGTACATATGTTACCCTCTAAAATGGAATAGTATGTACAGTTCAAAGACAAATCCAACACCATATAAAATACATATAGCTCTGCACATGTATTTACAGAATACATACCTGATTCATATGTATATTCTTATTTTATATGAGTCACCTTTGTATTTCGCAAATACATATGAAGATATATAGTATAGTTATGTCTGTTATTGTTTAATATGAATATGATATGTATTTCGTAAATACATATCAAAGTCATATTTGTATTTTTTGTATAATAATATATATATGGATCAGACATGTATTCTGTAAATACATATGCAGAGTTATATGATTTTTTGGTAATGTAATATATATTATGTAAAAGAAAACATATGCATACTATGTATTTTGTATTATATTTTTGTGAAAAGTACATGAAATATAAATTTATATCATTATTTTGTTCTATAGATATTGTGTAATCATATATTCATGGCAAGAGTACTTTCAAGGTTTGCACCACATATAGAATGTCACACAGTCGGTGATATTGAAGAACGTATTAAGGCGATATTATCAAAGGAGCAGTACATGATTTTTTTTTCATAAGAATATTTGTGGTGTCTACACGAACAAGAAGAAATGTGTAATTCAAGCGCAATTAGACATATGTATTATGTCACAAATATATTATAATTTTTTTTGGGGGGTATGTGCATGTATTTATATTTTGTATATATAAATGCATATCTATATGTATTTTTGTACAGTGTTGGATTTGTCTTTGAACTGTTCTATGTCATTCTAGATGGTAACATATGTAGTTATTTGTATTTTTTACTGTTTAAGATATGTATCATGTATTTTCTGATTACCTATAGGTATATGTATATAGTTTTCCTTTGTGTTATAGAAATTTTGTGTCCTATACATTTATATATACATATGAGTGAGATATGTATTTCTGTAAATGCATATGCAGATACATATGTATGTTTTGCACTGTAAATACATATCCAGATCTGTATGACTATGTATTTTGTATGTTTTTTGAATATGTGTATGTGATATACATATTTGTCTTTTCAAAATAAAAGTTAGATATAGAAGAGTAAAAACAGGGGAAAAAATATAAAAAGAAAAAAATGAAAAAAAGAGAAGTGAAAAGGAAAAAAAAAGGAAGAAAGAGAAATAGAAGTGTAAAAATAAAAGAAAAAGAGAAATAAAATAAAATAGAAAAAAGAAGAAGAAAACAAAAATAGAAAAAGAAAAAAAAGATATGAGAAAGGAAAAAAAAGAAAACGAAAAAGAAAAAAAAAAGAGAAATAGAAGAGAGAAAACAAATTGAAAAGAAAAAAATGAAAAAGAAAAGGAAATCAAAATTAAAAAAATAAAATGATAAAAAAATGAGATAAAAAAAAACTAACAAGAAAAAAAAAAGGTAGAGATATAAGAGAGTGAAAGACACTAATGATGTTTTATTTTGAAATCTTGAAGATCATGGGGATAATTATCTTCAAATATGAAAAAAGAAAAAAAAACAAAACACACAATATAAAAAAACGAAAAAGGAAAAAATAAGAGAAATAGAAGAGAGAAAATAAAGTGAAGGTAAAAAAATAAAAATAAAATAAAATGATAAAAAAAAATAAGATGAAAAAAAAGAGAGTTAAATATGGCTATATTTGGGGGAGGTGAAAATAGAAAAATATAAAGTAGTGCGAGTAAAACATGCACTTATCTAGTTAATAAGTAAAATAATGCTACTCTTGCTATAAACTGTAATTTTACAAAAGTGTTGCTATTTATTGTAATTATAGTCTTAAGTATGCTACTTTCTGTAATTTTTTCTATATTAAAAGTGTGAAGATCCTTGGAAAAGTGATTTGAACTTTTTTTCCTTTATTAAAATTCTTCACTTTAGACAAAATCATCTTTCCATTATTTTTTATAATTTAAAAATAATAATTTAATTATTTTTTCTAATTTAAAACTTTGAAATCTACTAAAATTAGTTTTTACCTAATTTAAAATATATGTAATTTAGGACTTTCAACCCAACTAATAGTCTAATACTGTGTATTAATTTTTTTTTCTGATTTAACGACTCTTTGTTTAGAGAGACAAGACCGTCAACATTAAAAAAAATAATTCATTGAGATTTAGGATTTTATTATATTTTCAGGTTTCAAGTTATTGTTATATTTAACGGTAAGTTTTTTGTTGATTTGTGATTCATTTATTTTTCAGAAAATTATTATGATTATAGTTGCTAGCTGGTGGGATAAGTTTTGTTACGTTGTTCAGAATAATTGGCAAGGCTGTAGGTACTTGGAGCCAGTGGTGAAGGCAAAAGGCCGGATATCCTAACGCTAAAGCAAATCGGCAAAGGAGTACCTAATGATTTGTTAAAAGTTGGATTGAGTTGACAGTCTAAATCTTATATAAATGTATATATTTGTCATATGTGAATATGAACTTGTACAATATGTTGCTTTTAATAACCTTTTCATACGCAGAACCAGAATTTGTCAAGAGTAATATACTGAGAAATTAATATGACAAATACATAACTTTTTATTTGTTGTCTTTCAAGATTTAAAGTTGTGTTCAATTTCTTATTTTTCATACTTACAAATATATTGATAGGTATTGATATAGGACCTTTGTAAGTAGTTTTTGAAAAGAAGTAGTATATGAAAAATATATGTCAAATAATACTATTGGACAATAAAATTTTCAAGGCCGAAAAATAAATAATCGAGACAAGAAAAAATATTGCAACAATCAATTTATTGATTTCAATATGTGAGTGTTATAATCTCAATGAAAACTCTGATTCACCTTTTCAAATTTAAATCAAGGGCTTTGAAGCTTGATCTTGAATTTGAACTTGATTAGAGGGACTTGAGCTAGACTTGTGCTTGAATTCAAGGGCTTTTGAGCTTATTCTTGAATATTGCTGTCTTGATCTTAAATCTTGATGAACTTGATTTGAAATCCACGAGTTTTCTCTTGCTACTTGTTAGAGTTTTGGGGTCCTTTTTTGAATTATGAGACCCCTATTTATAATTGTGGAAAAGGGAAGAGCCATGATGAAGATGAACTTTCTTTGACCAATCAAATTTGAGTGACGTGGTATCTTTTATGGGCTTTAATTTCATGGGTCTGCTGCATCATTTTGACATGTGGCGCGGTCCTATGGTCTCCTTTCCTTGTCTTGACATGCCACGTCATTTGACACATGGTGCTTATTTGGGCCTCTAGAATATGACAATATCTTTGGCTTAGCAATGTGGGCTCCTATTTTGTAGCACAAATCAATGGGCTAACCCAATAAAAATTGGACTTTAATTAAATCTATATATGTTTGGACTTAACTAATTAATCCAATTATATTAATCATTAATATTTATTTGGGACTAATATATTTTGAATTTAATATAATTCAAATTTTTTACGAATTTAAATTTAATAAAATTGCATTGCCCACAAATTCCCCCTACTTCAAGACTTGTTGAGATATTTAATATTTTGGATACTAGCCTTGAAGTATGATTATTTAAACATGTTTCCTTCGTGCTTCAACGATTTTCATACATATGAATACCTCATTCAAAAATTTAAAGATGAACCATATTGATATTGCCTCTCAAAACTCTCTTATTTTTTTTTTCACGAATCTCTACACTTAAGACCCATTGGTGAGGTATGATATCCAATTTCAAACAGATTTTGGAAGACTTTTTCATCGCCTTACTTAATCAGGAATAAAACTCTTTCGATTTGAACTTAGATTGGAGAAGGAAAGAATCTCCAATTTAAATTTGTATAGGAGAAGGAAACAACCTCCAATTTGAATTTGTATGAGAGAGGAAAATCAACCTCCAATTTGAATTTGTATGGGAGAAGGAAATAACCTCCAATTTGAATTTGTATGGGAGAAGGAAATAACGTCCCATTTGAATTTGTATGGGAGAAGGAAACAATATCCAATTTGAATTTGGAGATGGAAGCTATTCCAATCTGAATTTATATTGGAGAAAGAAACAATCTCCAATTTGAATTTAGAGATGGAAGTTATTTCAATCTAAATTTATATTGGAGAAGGAAACATCTATCCTACAATTCTATAAAAGGAGGTAGTTTCCCCACTTTTTAATATCAATTTTGGGGTTTTCAAGTCATCAACAATATTGAGATAATTTCTTTTCCTCTTACTTTTCTCTTATTTTCGTCACTTTCTTTCAGCACAGTATGTTAGTGGTAGAAAATTCATATCTAATTATAGGAATATCAAAATTATGAACCGTTTGATATTCTAAAAACTAGACTTCGAGACCTATAATATATCCAAAATTAAGATTTAAATTCTTTCAATATAATTCTCGATAAGTTTTTTAAATTAATCCTGAATTTTATCATGCTGAAAATTTCAGATATGCGCATCTTTACTAAAACTTTCATATCTTGAAGTAGGAAGGATGAAATCACAAGACTGTTGATTCTTGTGAAACTAGAAACAAATATATATAATATATCCCAAATTCATAATTTAATACAATCAATATATTTTCAGGTTTTATCCCAAAATCAACATTGAGTTTTGATGCATCAATAATTTCAGATTTATGCGACATCACCAAAAAATTATATCTCAATGTGAGAGTATTAAAATTATGATCCGCTTAATCCTATAGATGTCAGAAACATGTATGTATAAAATATCCAAAATTTGAATTTTAACACTTTTTGGATTGTTCTAGATGGTTTTTTGAAGTCGGTGTTGTCCGACAGAGGATTCCATATTCGCATCACCTCACCAAATAATTTATTTCTTGATGTGGGACCATCACCACCAAAAGGCGTTTTGATTGCCTCAAACCAGATTTTGAGGGCTTTATTCTCATCAAGGCATTTGGTCTCAATCCAAGTTGGTGATATATAATTTTCAAGATCGCAACGCTCACTTTGCCTCCGTATACCTTAAGACCGACCAATTTGGCTTCAAGATGGTGACTATGCAACAATCGGCTTAGGGTGTGAGAGTTTAACTTCGCCTCCAAACACTCTAAGACCGACCAATTTGACTTCAAGATGCTGGCTTTGCAATAATCGGCTTAGGGTGCGAGGGTTTAACTTCACCTCCATACACTCTAAGACCGACCAATTTAACTTCAAGATGCTGACTTTGCAACTATCGACTTAGGGTGTGAGAGTTTAACTTCGCCTTCGTACACTCTAAGACCGACCAATTTGACTTCAAGATGCTGACTTTGCAATAATCGGCTTAGGGTGCGAGAGTTTAAATTTGCCTCCGTACACTCTAAGATCGAACAATTTAACTTCAAGATGTTGAATTTGCAATAATCGACTTAGGGTGCGAGAGTTTAACTTCGCCTTCGTATAATCTAAGACCGACCAATTTGACTTCAAGATGTTGACTTTACAATAATTGGCTTAGGGTGCGAGAGTTTAACTTCACCTCCGTACACTCTAAGACCGACCAATTTAACTTCAAAACAGTCCCTTTACATAACAAATCCATCAGAATGCTAGCGTAAGGTGCAAAGGGATAAATCTTATCCATATTAAGACATGGAAATTTTTATATCCTTTTAAGGATAAACACGTAAGAAGCCAGCTTAAGGTTCAAAGGGACAAATTTTTTCCACCTTAAGGCATAAAAATTTCGAGATCCTTTTAAGGATAAACTCGTGAGAGGCCAACTTAAGGTGCAAAGGGACAAATTTTATCCACCTTAATGCATGAAAATTTCGATATTATTTTAAGGATAAACCCGTTAGAGGCCAGCTTAAGGTGCAAAGGGATAACTTTTGTCCACCTTAAGGCATGGATTTGAGATCCTTGTAGGGATAAACCCGTAAGAGGCCATCTTAAGGTACAAAGGGAAAAAATTTATCCACCTTAAGGCATGAAAATTTAGAGATCATTTTAAGGATAAACCCATACGAGGCCATCTTAAGGTGCAAAGGGATAAATCTTGGCCACCTTAAGGAATGGAAATTTCGATATCCTTTAAGGATAAACTCGTGATAGGCCTGATTAAGGTTCAAAGGGATATTTTGTTCACCTTAAGGCATGAAACTTTTGAGATTCTTTTAAGGATAAACCCGCGAAAGGCCAGCGTAAGGTGCAAAGGGACAAATTTTGTCCATCTGAAGGCATGGAAATTTTGAGATCCTTTTAAGGATAAACCCATGACAGGCCAGGTTAAGGTGCAAAGGGACAAATTTTTTCAACCTTAATGTATGAAGATTTTGATATCCTTTTAAGGATAAACTCGTTAGAGGCTAGTTTAAGGTACAAAGGGACAAATTTTGTGTAATACCCCGAAAAATCCAACTCAATATTAGCTCCATGTTTCAAGCTCATGAATAGTACATCATGGTTACTTGGTAGTTTCATGATCAAGTTTGATGTGAATTAAGGTCTGAAATATGTCCTAGCTATTGTGCGAATCAAAACATTCCTTACCGATTGAATTCTTGAGAAGGATATTGGTATCGTCAACTTCAAAAGAGAATATCTCTCAGTATACTACGAACTTTTGATACCATGACATACCAATAGATATATAATTTAATAAGCTTTCTGTTGATACCAAATTCACCTAAAACGGACACCCGGTGAAGAAGTTATGGCTATTTTAAGTTTATCCTGTAAGACGAATGCCATTTCGGTGAATGGCGCATCGCGCCGGAGGCCAAAATGGAACTCGTCAATTTATAGAAATCTTTTGCGATAAACCTGCTTTACGCCAAGCTTCCAGGTCGCAATAATTGGTATTTTACCAAGCTCCATGTCGTGCCAGGGCCCTATATCGGGATAAATTTTGTGTAGTTTTCAGTTTTCGTTTTAAACTCCTCAAGGGAAATATGGTAACTTTCTAAAACCCTATATATACTCTTTAAACACGGGATTGAAGCCCCAAAGTAGCCCTTTACATTAATTTTATCAAAATTCACTCAAGAACAGTCAAGAATAAGTCTAGGATTTCCATTGGGGTTTCAAGCTTCAAGGAAATTCAACCGTAGATTCCATGAATTCTTAATCTAAGGTATGCGTAGTGTTCATCTAAGGATCCAATCCGTTCATAGAGCTCAAGAACCATATTTTTAAATGTTATTTTGTAAACTTTTTGTGGTGATATAAGCACGTACATATTGATGATTGTTGTTTAAGTTTCAAAATGATATCTAAAGATGTTTTCATGAAATATATGTGGTTGTTAGTTGAAAAAGATGAACTTTAGGTGGTTTGATGTGATGCAAGTATGAAATCCACCTATGCTTTAAAGAATGCATGCAAGGTGTTTGATAAAATGCCTAGGATGCTAGAAACCCATAATTACATAATTCCATGATATATAATGACAAATTCATATTAGCTATACACTTCCATATGAATTTCCATGCTATTTATGTGTTGTTGTTTGATCTTGGGTGTATTTATACGCCTAAGCACCACAATTTATTCATATTTTAGATATGTTTAGAGAACAAAGTGCCTAGTTTCTTATGTTTTTACTCTACTTCTATGTAATTGATCTAACTGATGTGATTAGCATGATTTCAGGCATGAATAAGGTAGATGAAGACATTATGGGACTATGGAATGCGGATGGCATATGACACAAGAGAGAGTAGCAACATGGACCAAATGTGGCACCTAGAAACTATAATCTGGACCAAATATGGCGCCTAGAAACTATGTCCAAGACCAGTTTGTCATTTATAATTAGTTCAGGGACATAGAAGGCAATTATGAGAGCAAAGATTATTAAAAGGCTTAATGCTGAATTTTTATGGATTATTCAATTATTCTGTATTATTCAGAGAGAGGAGAATAGCGGCTTAGGGTGGCAAGAGAGAAAAACATTTCTTCTCTCTTACTTTCACCATTCGCACACCAAGATCGTCTTTTAGTTTTTGGTATGATGAATATATTTATGATGATTTTCGTTTTATTCATGAGTAGCTAAGTTTATTAGTTAGGGTTATGGAAGCCTTGTAGCATACAATCTATTACTTTGGGTTTTGAATTCATTATGCATTGACTTATTTATATCATACTCTCTTCGTTTATCTTGAATTCTCGTGGTTACAAACATAGAGGATATGCCTTAAAATACAACTTGTTCGAAAGAAAGGTTGTTGTTCGGAAAAGAGAGTAGTGACAAGAAATAGGATTACCAACCCCTATTTCATAAGTTAATGCCTTAGCAAGATTAAATACTTGGAGATTTCGTATTGTTTTTGGTAAACACTTTTGATTCGAGAGAACTAAAGTGAATTAGTCCTTGATGGTTGAGAAACACTAGGATTATGTTATTAAATACAATATGTTTCTCTGTAAACATGATGCATGTATGAATTTGTAACGCCTATAGTTAGAAAGTATTGAAAACTATAAGGTGGACATAACCCTAGCTTGCTATTTCTCTGAATTTGAATACTACTACACATATTTCATCTTGTTAAACTAAAACCATTAATTTGTGAACTGAATCAAATCCCCCTATTTATTTTACGAAGATGAACGATTAAAAGTCAACTAATTTGCATATCACTTAATTATCACCATATTCCCTGTGGGATTCGACCCCAACCTAGTTGGGTTATATATTTGACAACAACCGCTTACTCTCTCGTAAGAGAGGTGTAGTTTAGGCGTATCAAATTTTGATGCCGTTGCCGGGGAATACGGTTGTCGATTGAGTTTATGTGTGTTAATTGACTGTTAGTCAAGTTTCTTAATTTTACGTTTAAGAGAGTTGGTTTGGAATTTTAGCCTACTTGTTTGAATTAAAATTTGTAAATATTTGATTTTAGTTTTCTTTTATTTCTTGTGTTAGGTAGATTTTTATTTTAGTTTACTTATTACTGTGGCATCGTGGAATGAACATGAGCTTGGTGGTTGAAAATCTTATCTTGATGTTTAATGTCCATATTGTGATGGACCTCACTTTTGGCAAGATTGTAGATATGCTCCCCGGAGAGAGATGTGTGCACCATCTCCATCCTACGGGAGTATGATTGTTCTTTATGTGGTGGTCAAGATGGAAATTGGAGTGATTACCCTAATGAACCCTCCCCCCATTGTTCTAACCCAAATTCTAGTTCTTCTTTTGAGTTTAACAGGTCTTATGGTCAAGAAAAGAAAGAACAAAACACCGGAAGGAGTGTCATTGAAGCTTTGTTTCAACGAATGTTGGATCTCCAGGAAGAAACATATGATATCGTATGTGATATGCATCAAGGAATGAGGACAATGATTCATGAGGATATGGATATAGAGGTCAATCATTCAAAACACTCTTCTACATTATACTTAGATGATATCTTGTCTGTGGAATCATTTAACATAATGGAACAGTGTAAAGATGAGAAGCTAGAACCCTATATTGATGTTGAGCAACCCTCAGTGACTTCCCAACCAACCAAACCAACCATGAGAGATGATGCCAATATTGAGGACTTGGTGCTAAAGTCAAAATGAGAAACCAAGAAAATCTCTAATAAAGAATCTAGCCCAATTCCAAGAGAAGATGTCGAGAAGATGAGTAAAAGTGAGTGGGTAGTAGATAGTATGAATTTTGAAGTAGAATTAATTGGGCCTCACTCGAAGCATTTTTCCACATTATGTTTAGATGATATCTTGTCTGTGGAATCATCGAAAATAGTGGAAGTGTGTGAAGATGAGGACCAAGAATCCTATATTCTTTATTTTACACTTGATAAGTAACATAAAAACACACCTCACTTTAAGACTGAGTTTTTTACCATGCATCATCCATTACTCAGCTTGTTAATTTCTGCACCACCCCCATATGAGCGAGGCAAAAAGATGGATGCGATGTTGGGGGTGAAATTCATATCCTCAAAGGTGGAGGAAAAAAGTTGATTGGGTCGTGCCGCGACACTAAATTAGGCGCTTGGTGGGAGGTAACCCATCCTTCTAATCATTATTGTTGTTTTTGATTAAGTGTAGGTGCATGAAGTACTAAGAAGATGATTGGTACCAAAGTCAATTTTGAATTGAGCCACAACAAAGGTGGTAAGTTTAGGAGTAATGGGAACATTACAGGTAAATTGGAATAGTCAATTGTTAAGGCTTGAGTCATGATTTGTATTACAGTTGAGCCCCAAATTTTATTAATCCAATCTCAAAACCCACCACTAACCTCGATGGGGGTGCGAGGGCGAAGCCCCCATGGTATGAACCTTTTTGACCAAGAGTGTGCCACACATCCCATCGCACATGCTCACTGGACCATCTATGCGATGCACAATGCACCACACATCTTAAGGTGTGCGATTAGATATGCGTTGCATTATAAATCGCCTATGCTCACTGCCTCACTTAGGCGATAGGTTAGGCGCTGCCTATATCAACATAGGCGATAGCTTAGGCGCTGCCTATGTCAACATAGGCGAGAGGTTAGCCGCTGCTTATACCATTGCCTATGCTCACTGCCTCACTTAGGAGATAGGTTAGGCACCGCCTACTTATGCTTAGGTGATTTTATAGGCACCGCATATCTGTGTAAGTTTGCCTAATAATCCATTTTTTTTATTGGATCAACTCGACCCAAATCTCACCCTTTAATAGAATCCACACCATGAATGCCCAAAGTCATCCTTATTTCACCCTAACCTGCATAAGATTGCTTTCACCATTCTCCTCTTTCAACATTAACTATCTCAAGAATTTTCCTTTTCTTTCACCAAACTTTCATCTTCAAGGTTAGTTTTACTTTCTTAATCATTAGTTATTATGACCCTATGTTCTAGCTAAGTTATTTATTAAGGATTATGAATTAAATTCTTGTCATGGTGATGTTGTGAAAGTGGTGGCGTGTTGTATATCTTGATATGGTTGAAAGTGTAGAGCATGATTCTATTCAAAAAGT
The DNA here is from genome assembly GCF_002878395.1 of Capsicum annuum. Classification (NCBI taxonomy): domain Eukaryota; kingdom Viridiplantae; phylum Streptophyta; class Magnoliopsida; order Solanales; family Solanaceae; genus Capsicum; species Capsicum annuum. Next base: position 69,590,468 of record NC_061117.1, read on the forward strand.
GCTTCATTGAAATAGAATTAGGGGAATTGAAGTGAATCAATTGTATTGTGACTAATGTTGATGCACAATGTCAAAGTTTATGTCGGTGAAGTTTGAGTACCCGATAAAAACACTTAATTAGTTTATACTAACAAATTAAGTATGGGGTGGTGAATTCACCATCTCCATCTTAATTAAAGTTAACTTGATTATGTGTGACTGACATAGATGATATGGGTGATGTGATGAGTATAGGAAAAATGGTTCCAATGATGATCTCCATGCAGGTGGCATAACTCCTAATATGGATGAGAAGTACTACTAGCCAGGTTCTTTATCTTGTTATTTGCACTGGGGACAGTGCTGAGCTTAAGTGTGGGATGGCTGGGTACTTTGCTACTTGTTTTGTAAGAAAATAGGACCTTTTCCTTAGTATACTTCTAGATAGGATAGTTATTTTGTTCATTTTGTTAGTTATTTAGTCATAATTAGGCATTTTTCTCGATGATGGATGGATGACGACCGTCTTAAGAGAAAAGTAGTCTTTCAATTACATGTAACTACTTTTGTAGATCACATGACATAATAACATAAGTATGTGATGGATCATTATATTTGAAACACCTAGGCTCTAGTTATGACTCTTGTTGTGATTGTTGGTTTTAATTGAATTCAGGTAATTGTTCGGTCGAGAATCTATAATGCTCCTAATTGAGTTGACTATGTGCCATAAGTGTGTTAAGAATGTTGTATATTCCTTATTGCAACTGATGCTAGAACTTGCCTGGTGTGTATACAAAGCGAAAAAAAGATGTGAGTTTAGGAGATGATTTAGGCATTTCTTTGATAACCATTGTTCGTACCTTCTTTTGACCTACCTTTGTACATTATCTTAGCTAGCCCCGTTGATCCTTTAGCTTGTTCTTTTGTTAGCCTCATATGTAGCCTAATCCGTTCTTTAATAGACCGTAATTTGATCCAAAAGCTCCTAAGCGCTTTAATATAAAATCAATGGCAGTTAGGAGTTTGACAATAAGAGGAAAAAGGTGAAATTTATGCCCCAAAGTCCAGTTATTGGCGTGAGCAATTGATGTGGTTGGGAGTAGATAAAATTATTAAAAGAAAAAAATTCAAAATTTTATCTCGGACATGTTACAATGAACCTGTTTTGGCCCTGGTCCTTCTTAGACATTGTGCACCTCAACTAAGGAAAATTGCCTAAGTTGAGGGTGGTTATTATAGGGGTGCGTAGGGTGAAAAGGGTGCAAAAAAAAAAAGAAAAATATTTGAAAGGGTTGCATACTCCCACCATAGTGTTATTAATTAAGCTTAACAAGTTGGGGTGAAAAGCAAATCTGTGAAG